>NW_022196904.1:175955786-175959293 GCF_008632895.1 Mastomys coucha | reverse complement strand
GCTACTTTTTTTTTTCATCTAAGACCCCCTAATTTCTGCTTCCTCGCGCTCTCCCTTTCTCCCTCCCCTCCTCCTGCTCTCTTCTTTTCCCGCCTTTGTTCCCAATATTTGGACACCCCACAAGAATCTCGGGGGTCCTGACTGCCAGCTGGCCCCGCCCGCCTGGTCGGTTGGTCCTGATGAGGCGGCGCGCACGTGCTGAGCCTTTATTCCTTTTGGCCCCTCCTCCCTTTAACCCTGCTTCCCTTCATAAGAGGACCTAGCAACCTCTCAGGCCCTTCACAGCCCCTTTGAGGAGCAATGACAATACAAACCACTTGGCCACCAAAGGGGCCTCATACTGGCACGGGTCAGCCAGGTGGCGGCCTGTGGACCACTGAACTGGTGGGGGGGGGTGTAAAAAAATAGCCAAAACATGGCCAGCAGGCTCACAGGGTAGGAGTGGGGAACTACGACCAAAGAGGAAAAGCTTGGTGGGGAAAGAATCATGGAGACCCCAATAATCAGACCGGATTAACCTGACCCTTGGCTCAGACCTGAACAACCTGGGTACTAGCCCCAGGAGCTCATGAAGGGCCGCTAAAGCAACCATTCACCCTACAGCCTACCGGAAGGAGAAGTTGCCTCCGCCTGCATAGTCTCTTTACTTCCCTAGACCCCAGTTTACTCACCTGTAAAATGGGGATAATTACACTTGTCCACTGTGGAGCCCACCAATGGACACTTTGAAAAGCAAACAGTTCTATAGTAGAGGGAGGTGTAATTGTCCGGCTTTCTGAACACCTGACACCCACAAAGAGGGAAGCAAGGGACCTGAATTTGCAGGCTGCCAGAACAGAGTGAGGGTGTTTTCCATCCTACACCTACGCTGTAGATGTTGCTGGCTTTCCCACCGCTTCTCCTTCCTCTAATCCTTCTTTTCTGACTCCCGCCCCTTCCCTTTTGACGATACCACACCCACCCAGGTTTCTGTTCATCTCTTTTGCCACTCCTCCAATCCTACTTCCTGCAGCCCCCCCACCCCCAAGCCTACAGTAACCGCTAGATCAGTTCAATTTCTCACCCACACCCCCAACCATCGGGTTAATTGGGACCCGAGGCGCAGTCGGTCCCCTTTGGGCCACTCCGCAAACAACCTTTGGCAGAGGCCGGGGAAGGAAATCCCGTTCTGTCCGGTTCCAAACAAAGAGAGTTGGTCCTCCTAGAACCTGAAGCCAACTTGCCAAAGACCAAGGAGAGATGAGACAGTGGGCAGAGCCTAAGAGGAGGAGAGGGAGGGAGAAGAGGTGAAAAAACGAGGACTCAGAGTGGGTGCTGAGACCACCGAAAAGAAACCTGTCCCTTGAAGGCCTGCGGAGGCTGGCTGGGCAAAGCTGGTCTCCACCGGGCCAGCTGCCCCCTCCTCCTCTGAGCCTGGGTGAGAGAGTCCAAGGGTGGCTGAGTGTTGGTGGGGAAGTAATGATTAACCCTCTTCTTAGCCTGCTGGAGCCCGCGGCTCACCGGGCTGTGGTGGAGGGAGACTGTGCTGGCTGATCCGGGGTGTCCCCAGCGCCACCCGCCACAGCCACAGCTACTACTACAGGGACCGCAGAGGGAGGGGACAGGAGGTAGCAAGAAGTAGTTGAAAGGCAACTGAGTGCTGGGTAACTCCAGATGAGGGGAAGCTAGGGGTAGCGGCTAAATAGCCAGGGCCAACACGTCGGGAAAGGAAGGGACCGTGTGCGAAGGAGGGCTCTCGGCCCTGCAGTGCCGAGGAATAGCTGGAGATGGGGGGAGCCCCAGGGCAGAGTTTCCCGGGAGTTGCGAGCAGACACCAAATCTACTGTCTCGGATTCATCCGCGCGTCGCCCTCCCTTCCTCCTCTCGCCGCAGCTGTGTGGATGTGAGGAGCAGGCGGAGCGCGCCGGAGCCGGGAGCCGGTAAGGCAGAACGATACCCGCCAGCGAGGCAAAGGAGGCCTTGTGGCCACGGCCACCGAGGCTGGGGAAGGGCTGCGAGGTGGCTGAAAACAAAGGACCGGAGAGGAGGGGAGAGAGGACCCAGGGGCAAGAAGGGCAGGCTGAGTTGGGTGAGAGGCCCTAAGAAAGGGCCTGGGGTGGGGGGAGGCAGACCAAGGTTTGTACACGCCTGCCTCGGCCACCAAGCTTTGCTTAGACGCCCTCCGGGGATCTGGCCCGACATCCTGTGACCTCGGGACGGGATAGGGGCTCTAGCCCCTAGTAGAAGCAGCTGCCTGGGGGCCTTGTAAGTGTGTGAGCTTGGACTGGGAAAAGATAGAGAGGGAAGGTTTCTGCTAAGGGTTAGATTTCTGCTCTTGGTGCTGCAAACCTCTGGCCTCTGTTCCCTGCAAACCAGGGCATCCATTCCCTCCAACTTTGCTGGAGCAGAAACATTTTTTTTTTTTAAGGGGCCGGATCAAGTTCCCTTCTTTGGCCAGAAAGGGAATGATTTGGTTTGAGACCTTATGGATCATCTGTATCGGGGATTGTCTCTTAAATTTCTGCCACTGTTCCAAAAAAAAAAAAAAAAAAAAAAAAACCAGCCCAAAGTGAATCTCAGGTAGAAGGAAGCTCAGATAGAAGGAGTTCTCCCACCACATCTAGACTGGCAATGGGCTCTAGATAGACCCTCAGCTAACGAATACATTGATGAAGCTGATTATTAAGGAAGGGAGGAAAGCCCTTTCAATGTCTAAATCAATTAGGAGAATTCCTAGTGTCTTTAGAGACAGAGCATCTCTTGTGATGTTTGGCTAGATGTGACTGAATGCTGTGAGGGTTTTTTGAGCAGTGACGTTTAGGCAAACAGCTGTGTTCCACGCCGGGCTGAGGCAGAAGCCGGGGACCCATTTCCAGCGCCTCCCCCTCCCCACTCAGCCCTCAGCCCAGGCTGCTCCGAGGCTGCCCAGCCTCTTCCAGCAGGGCTGCCAATCAATCTTGCAGGTCAACACAGCAATTAATAACGGGGTGAAGAGGCCCAGCAAAAGAGGGAGGGAGGTGTCAGGCTGTGTCTTTCCCCAGGCTCTGAAGATCCAGTGAATGGATCAGGGAGAAGGAGAATTCTGAGGGAGACAGACAACGACTCCACCACCACCACAATCACAAAACCCTGAGAACTCGGTGGGAATCTGGGAATCCACTCTGGGCCTCCCAGGGAAGAGGCAGGGGATCAGCTCTAGGGAGCCAGAAAGCTGACTGGGGATTGGGACAGAGCAGAGAAAGAGAGAGGCTCTCCGTTTGATACCTCGGGTGCCGAGGATCTCACCTACCTAGTTGGCAATTGACCCTCCTTTCTCTTTTCTTTACTCTTTCCACGTTTGTTGTTGTTGCTGCTCAGAATCTGGTCTGGGAGAGCAAATAAAACCCGCCTCTCACGTAAACCCGTAAACCCGGTTGGAGCGCTTACACTATTGCTGCCACCAGGCGCGTTTGCTTGTCGGCCCCCCTGTTCTTCTGTACGTCACTGTCAGTTTGAACAGCCAGATTGCAAAAGGGACATAGGGAGTCA
>NW_022196904.1:175952866-175955776 GCF_008632895.1 Mastomys coucha | reverse complement strand
GGAGCTTTGCAGCAGCCGGACAAGCCTTTGGTGGAGAGAGTGAAGGCAGAGGAAGGATCGGGAAGAGTGGAAGAGAGAAAAGAGGGAAAATTAATGTGGCCAGGAGGGAGGAAGGCCTGAGCTTTGCTTGGCAGTGGTGATATCTTGAAAGAAATAGTCCCTTTTCCTCTTCAACGTTTCCTGCCTCCTGCTTAGTTTGGCAGCTTCTCCCCACCCTGTGCCTGCCTGGAGTTTCAGGCTGGAGTGCCAGGCTGGCTCCAGGAGAGGAAAGTGCTCGGCAAGCCTGAGCTGTAGCCACTTGTCTAGCCCATCAGGTTTGCCTAGGGTAAGTGTGAAGGACCTGGTTTCCTCTAGTGTCCCACTTGTAACTTGGAATGAGAACCCTGACAGGATCACGGAGATGCCTCCCCGTTCTCTGCCTTTTCCTTCCTTGGGTGCTGAGCGGGAAGCTTGCAACCAGCTGCTTTCTGAGACTGGGAACCCAGCCTAGGCACCTTAGTCTAGAAGTCAGGGCAGGGCGAGGTGCTTACAAAGAGAAAGAATGGATGTATTCCAACCTGACCAAAAGGGCCACGGGAAGGAGGGGCAGGGGCAAGAGGCAAGATAGATCCAGAGAGAGTGGGGTGGAGAAACACCCTGTAGGGAAGGAAGGAAGGGGGAGAGAGGCTCCCAGAAAGGCTCAGCCATTAGGTCTGTCCTTGGGCTGCATATTTATACGGTCGAGGGGGTGCACAGATGGGCTCTCAATTGAATTCCATCTTCAACACCATCAGAGATTGATTTTATACTCGCTTTTAATTTTGCCATAATTAATTAGATCATTACAACTGTTTGCTATTGATCTCCCTACTTAAACCTCTGAGTGGAGGGTCTGCCCAGAGCCCTAGAAGCCCACGAGGCCACACCTGACACTCACAGGGGCTCGGGGTTCTTCAGTGGGGACAAGGCCCCAGAGAAGGCTGGGGACAGTTCAAGGATTGAGCCAAGAAGCTAGGGCAAGAGCTGGTGGGAGGTGGGGCAGGGAGAGAGGGAAGGAAGGGCAGGAGCGCACACCGAATTACCAGTTGAAAGAACTGAACTTGAGCTGGGGTCGTGGGGTAAGGAGAAATGAGATTTGCATAGGTGAGGAGTGAAGAGAAAAGGCCCCAAGTTAGGCCTTGACCTCTACAGAATTATTTGGAAAACTCTGGAAACCTGATCCAGAGCTCTCAGTCACTACCAATCTCAGCTTGAGTGCACCCCACCCTTGCACTACACCAGGACACCTAATGGGCAGTCACAGCTGAGTTGACAGGTCTGGAGAAGAGGGGGGAGAGAAAGAAAGGAGATCGCCCTAACAGCTCTTTGCATAGTTTCAGATTTTTCCTCCCCATCCAGGTCCCCTGGCGCCTGCCATCTTTCCCCTAGGCCTCCCTTGAACCTCTCTTGATTTTTTTAAGGTGTGTGTGTCAGAGAGAGAGAGAGAGAGACAGACAGAGAGACAGAGAGAGGGAGAGAGATAGACAGACAGAGAGACAGAGAGAGAGGGAGAGAGAGACAGACAGACAGACAGACGCAGAGAGAGAGAGAGACAGAGACAGAGAGAGAGTTTGACCCTCTATATTGCTGCTCATAACCAAATACTCAAAACCTCAAAACCTCGCACATGTGCATGTGTGTGTGTGTGTGTGTGTGTGTCTGTGTGTACTCATCATCGGAAATTTAAAGCCTGCCCAATGTTTCCAACTTTAGGAAAGTTATGTAAAATATTTATGCCCAGAGAGAAATCAGAATGATCAAGTCCTAAGCACTCCATAGAAAGGAAAAGCTAAGTTCAGCAAAGGGAAGTTGTAAAACTCCTGGGTGGAAAGTTTTCAATAGAAGATTTAGAAGTCAGCAGGAGGGAAGGCTTTAGAGGCCCCTAAAGAGGAGCATCCACAGAACCTCTTTTTCCCAGCCCTCACAGTCGCCCGCTGGGGACCATACCCGAGGAGGAAAGAAGAGTGAAACCCACCCTCAGCTACACAGTCCTCATCCTCTCCATTGATCCGTCGCCCGCCTCCCCGCCCTCACTCCCACCCTTGGCTGCCACGGGTCCTAGGTCTTACCTGCTCGACTTGCACACTGTTCCATGCTCGGCTCGCTGCTGCCCGGGCCTGGGTCTTGGCTCCCCGGCTCCTCCGCCGCCCCACAGTCAGTCTCGCCTTGGCCGCCGCAGCCGGGAGATCCGGGAGCAGCCACCCGCAACGGAGCAGCTCAGATAACCGCGGCTGCCGGCCGCCAGGGCGGGCTGTGCGCTCCGCTCTGTTCGTGCACTCGCTCGCACACCCGCCGCCGAGCACTGCCACCGGCCGAGGCGCCGCGGGCTCTCCCGGCCCGCGCACAGGCGCGCACACGCACCGAGGCCCCCAGCCCTGCAGGCAAGCCAACACCCACACCCTCGCTACTCAGAGGCACCCGAAGACCAAACCTCAGGTCTAGACGCTGGCAAACCCTGTTACCCCACCCCCTCATCTTCACCGGCACACGCCCCCCTTCAAATTACAGCCCTGCACGGACTCTGGCCCTTGCCTTCTCTCCAACTTTGTGCGAGCCCCTTCCCCAAGACTTCTCAAATTCACCCTGTCAGTCTCCCAGCTTAGCTTCTAAAGTCTATGAAAATGTACTCCAACTTTTACGGACCACACAATCGTTCCCCGAAGCCCCATCCCTAAGGTGTTCATTCGGGTGCTGCTCCCTGACTTCGTTATGAGCCCGTCTGCTCTGGACCCTATTTTCTTTTCAACAAACAAAAACTTTAGGATAAAAGGAAAAAGTCCTAATGTCCTTGAAGAGAGAGTGAGGACCAAGGGGAAGAAGGAAGGGCCCTCCCCTCCCGTTTTCATTCCGCCCCCATTTGAACACAGAGTTTCTGCAGTATTATGATGCGCT
>NW_022196904.1:175950048-175952856 GCF_008632895.1 Mastomys coucha | reverse complement strand
CCCCCCCCCCCGCCGCCCCAAGTTTCTTGGGCCTTCAGACTTACACCCTTTGTAACCACACCGGTGCTTTCATCAGTGATCAAAGGCCCACTTTCCCTGGCCCTACAGCATCCCCTCTCAATCGGGAATTTACATCTCTCTAACTTTGACCATAAATTCTGTAAATCTCCCAGAACACATTTTTCTTCTATGAGCCTGCTTGCACTTCCACTTTCTTCAGAAGCACGAGCACTGCACCTCGCGCACACTGAGGTGCCCTCCCTGTGGTCCCTTTGCCTGTTTGTTCTGTTTTATCTTACTTGCCCTGGGACTTTCTTTCTTAGAGGCTTGTTCTCATAACCAACCCTGAGTGCCTGTCCAGGATAGCACTGGTCAAGCCCTGTGTGCAAGTGGAGGTTTATGGTGCACAGAGAGAGAGAGAGAGAGAGAGAGAGAGAGAGAGAGAGAGAGAGAGAGAGAGAGAGAGAGAGAGAGACTGGGAAGCAAGGATCAAGGCAAGAGTTGTGACTTAGGTCCAAACAACTGACTGTTGAAGTCAACTTGAAGTTGATCCCTGGGACCCTAGCCCCTCCACTACAGAGACTGTACAGTCAGGAACAGGAAGCCACAGCAAGCCTACACCTCCAATAGCAACATAGTTTTCTGGACAAATCATCCTCTCCTAATTGACTTTTTCTCTTTCAGCAGTACTGGGAATTGAATTCAGGAATCGTCCCATCTAGGAACTCTACCACTGAGTTAGATGTGCAGGCCTCGGGCCTGGCTTCCAACATGTTTTGCTTCAGACCTTGGACTTCTTTGATTGGTGTCTTCCTCCTCTTCTGCCACCTCCTCTTCCTCCTTAGCCAACAATTATTTTCTAATCCAAATGCATAAAAATGTTTAAAAACAAAAAACAACAACAATAACAACGTCAACCTTCATTGGACATGGTGGTGCACACCTTTAATCTCAATACTCAGGAAGCAGAGGAAGGCAAGAGTCTATGAGTTTGAGACCAACCTGGTCTAGATAGTAAGTTCTAGGCCAGCCAGGAATACACACTGAGACATTATCTAATATTTTTTCTTGTTACATACAGAGAAATATTTCCATGGCCTTGGATAAGAGAGCAGTATGCACAACTGAAGTTTAGTTAATACATGCAACTATCACGTGATCACTCTATTATTACACAAGAGATGATGACTTGTAATTGGCTCCTCACTGTCACCTAGGACTGCACCCAGTCACACACCTTTTAAAAATGGTTTTTCACTTGTTCTTTATGTTTGTTTTTGTGTGTGAGTGCATGAGCATGGGTGTAAAGGTGGTGTGTACATTCACACAAAGAAGATCATGGGTTGGTCAGAGGGAAACATAGATAGGAGTTGGTTCATTCTCCTTCAGTATTGTCTGAAGGGACCAAACTCATATGAGGAGCAAGGATGGATACCAAGTGCCTTTACCCATTGAGCCTCACTACACACACATGGTTGTTGGTTTGTGATGGCCTTTCTCTTCTTGCAATGATCTCTCTCTATAGCTCTGGTTGGTCTAGAACTCATTTTCTGTTGAGTAGGGTGGTCTTGAACTTGAACTCACAGATTTGCCTGCCTTCGTCTCCCAGGTGCTGGAATTAACTAAAAGTGTCCACTGGCACGCATGGGTCTTGACCTGTGGAACCTCACCTTGGCTGCACTGCTCTTGGTGCCTTTGTTTCTGAGTGTCTGAGATGGGGATAGCAATCTCTGCCCCTTTCACAGGTTTCTCAGGAGACAGACTGTGCTTAGATGGTTATAAAGTTCAACCACACTTGCATCAGGCATTCTTTGCTCCTACTGGAATCAGGGGTTGAGTCTCTGAGACACACAGGTAGGAAAGTGTGCTCACTGGGGATGGGGCTTTTGAACTGAGGTCACACACTCAGTTTTCTTGTTCCTAAGCCAGTGCCTAAAGGCAGGATCCAGGGCTGGAGCAGTGCCAGGGTTAGACCTAAGTCATAAAGAAGGCAGTGGAGGCCACTGTGCTAAGTAGCTAGTCCGTCTAACTGAGGGTTCTTGGGGAGACTGAAGGCTTCTTAGCTTTTGTGGCTACTAGTCTTCCTCCAGACACCTACAAAATGATGCCAGTCAAAGGTGCTCTTTCCTTCAGGTCCCTCCAGTCTCCTCCCTTGGCTCTGCCTCTCTTTGTCCACCAGCCCTCACTCCTGTGCCACACTGTCTCTTGGGCCCTTTTGCTCATTGCTGGCCCCATTGATTGAAAGTCTCTTTCAGGATCTCCAAGGAGTCGCAGGAAAAATGATCCGCCAGCCTATTGATTCTTCATTAGAATTACATTTTCACGTGTGCTAAATTGGTTTTAAAAGCTTTTTCTGTTGTTATTGTCTTGTCAGACCCTGCGGTCCAGGGCAAACCAAGTTAAAATGTTGTGGCTTCTTAGAGAGGAAAAAAAAAATCACCAGGGCCTTTCTGCAGTACTGTTTTCATGATGACAACTGTGATTGGGTTTAAGTATCTTCAGGAGAAGGGCTGCTAAGAGGAGGCTACCCATGGGAGGGAGGCTGGTAAGGGATCTGAAGCCTGGGAGGAAAGATATGAAAACTGGGTTTTTGTTTTGTTTTGTTTTTGTTTTTTTCCCTCCTGAAATTAAATTTAGTAGTATAACTTACAATAATTGCTTCAGGGACAAGAGGGAAAATACAAAATTTAAAGATTTTTCTGTTATCCTTACCCCTTTGAAGATGAAGATGGAAGAGGAAAGATGGAGAAAACACTTTTTTTCCTCTTTAAATAGGTGTGTGTGTGTGTGTGTGTGTGTGTGTGTGTG
>NW_022196904.1:175949325-175950016 GCF_008632895.1 Mastomys coucha | reverse complement strand
TCAGACTTGGGGTGGGACAGAGAGGGAGGGAGGGAGAGATATCAGACACCAGGGACAGGGGAATGAACAGGGATGGACAGGCGGTGGGACGGAAAAAAGGAAGGACAGAAGAGAGGGAAAGCAAGAGAGAGAAATAAAGTAGGAAATGGGGTAGGGACAGAAAGGGAAATGTACAGTTGGGAAAGAGAAGGAACGAGGAGGGAGGGAGAGGGAGGGAGGGAGGGAGGGAGGGAGAGAGAGAGAGAGAGAGAGAGAGAGAGAGAGAGAGAGAGAGAGATCAAGGAAGGAGAGGGGCAAACACCCAGGGACTCCCAGTCTAGGCGGCCTGCCCTGTCGTCCCCCCGCCCCCTTCCTGGCCTGGCAACTGGCAGCAGCATTGGAGTGGGCACAGGCGACGGATGGAGCTGAGGCAGGAAAGCTGAAATGTCTCCGTGATGTGTTTATCCCCTAATCAGTTCATTAGTTATAAACAACATGACATTAGAAGTTAGGAGGCAGTTGATATTAATTTTTATTTAACTAGTTGATGTTTAATCCGTCACGCCAGGCTGGGTAGCAGCGAGAAAGATCTTCCTGACACAAAACCAGTTAGAACTTCATAAGGCGCAATCAGTGTCCGCGCCTGGAAACAAACAAGAGAGACAGAGACGCATACACACATGGGGAGAGAGAGAGAGAGAGAGAGAGAGAG
>NW_022196904.1:175941590-175949315 GCF_008632895.1 Mastomys coucha | reverse complement strand
GAGAGAGCCCGCCCGAGGCTGAGAGGACCTGGCAGGCAGGAAAAGACTAACTCAAGGGTAGAGCTGGTGAAAAGTAAGCTAGGGGCCCTCTACACAAGAGGCCGGCAAGCCAAGCCCAGCACCACCCGTGGCTGGGGCAAGTCCCATGTGTTCTGGGAGAGTCAGACAAGGGCAGCCCTAGGAAGAGCAGCAGGAGCGGTGGCAAGCCTGGCTGCTCCAGTCACCAAGGATTCTCTGCGAGGAAGGCTCGGCTGTCTGGCAGCCTGGCGAGAGGCCAGAGGCTAATGTGCCAGCCAGACGGGGTCCCAACTCCCAGGATTCGAGGGTGATAACCTTCTCTTTTCCTGCATCAGGAAAAGCAGGCCAGGCAAGAGAAGAACCGGGGCGGGGCGGGCGGGCAAGGAGTTTAACAAAGTTTGCAGCCGCGGTCAGAGGCCTGAGCAGGGTGCACACTCTGGGGTGCTGGCAGTGACAAAGAGCGGGGATGGCTCGGGGCTCTGTGGGCCTGAGAGGGCTCTCTCTCCCTGAGTTCGCCGGTGTCTTCTGAACATTCCAGCAAGCAAGGCTTGGGGCCAGGATCTGGGTGATGCTGGGTTTCTGGTGTGACTGTACGCGCCAACGACTGAGGTCTCTGGCTAAGTCTGGGTTAAGCCCCCCACCCCACCCCCAACTTCGCTCCAGCACAAATGCTGGGCTTTTTCCACCTTCTCTGCGGGTACTGGCCAGGTCACGGCCCCTGCTCAGGCAGGCGTGGGGGGGCCGGGGCTGTAGTTTTCCGCTGTCCGGCGGTCGGGACAGTTTGGAGGGACAGACTCCAGCCGATCGCCTCCCCGTTTGCATGTTAATCTGCTTCCACGGCGAAAAGGAAATCGCTGAAATTCCGAAGAAAATTGCCTCTCGCCAACGGTTAATAGTTAACTCAGACAGGAAAGTTCCCAGGGAAGGGTGAAGCCCGGACGAAAGGCGCAAGGGAGGCCCGCAGCCCAAGCCTTTCCCGAAGCTGGCACAGCTTGGCCCTGCGCGCCTCCCCTCCTCTGGCAGCGCGCGTCCCGCACCCCGTAATTAGCATCGTTAAGTTCACAAAACCCTTCCTGGGAGAAATCTGTTCCCTCGTTCTGGGGCTCGGTTCAGCACCTGACTCCGTCGAGTGAGGCGAATAAATCACGGTGGCGGCGGGGGAGCCGGACCCAAGCCCGCCAGACGGGGGCCCCTAGGAGAACAAGTGAGGAAAAGAAGGAGCAGTCAAGGAGCAGTCGGGAGAGAACGTCTGGAAACCGTACGAGCTTCGTCCAGGGACAGCCAAGGGGCCGGAAAGGGAGGTCCAAAGAGAGGGACTCAGAAGGAGAGGACAGAACAGGAAAATACAGACAGCAAAAGTGAGGCAAAAAGAGAAAGAAAAGCGAACAGAGAGGAAAAGTGAGGAGGGAAGCAGAGAGAAGGAGTGCTAGGAGCAGAGAGCAGAAGGAAGATAATAAAGGGAAAAAAGAAAAGAAAGAAGAGAAGGGAAAAGAGTAAGTGCTTTGCTGCTAAGCTTGACAGTGGCCATAGGCCACCGAGACCACAGCAGGGGAGCTCAGGATGTGTGTGTGGGGGGGTGAACGTGGGGAGTGAGGGGGGGTCTAGGCCAGGTCCCACGCAAAACTGGTGCCAAAGGAGAAGTCCCAGCGTTTGACCACACTAAAGCTTGTGTGTGTGTGTGTGTGTGTGTGTGTGTGTGTGTGTGTGTAAATGACATTCAGAGTCCATGGCAAGAGAGGAAAACCTGAATATAAATGACACAGGGCTCTATTTAGAAGAGTCATATTGAGTGTTCCTGACTTTTGGCCAGGCCTGAGATGGGGCAGAACAGGGTAGAGGGTAGAGGTGGGTAGAAGATGTTTAGCTCAGACCCCTTGGGTCCCCTTCGCTTGGACTCGTTGCTCTTCAGCAGACCCTTGGAGAATTCCCTGTGATGGATCTGGAGCGTCCAGGCAGGAGAGACAGGCCACAGCTGTGAGGGGCGGAGGGGGGGGGGAATGCTACGCAGAGAAAGGCGACCCAGCGCCAGCGGAGGGCGCATTTCCTAGTCCCGCTCCCTGGGATTATTGAAAGGCTCTGTTCAGATCCCGCTTGATTTGGAGTGCCTGGACCAGCACTGGCTGCCTAGACTAGTGGGAAGGACGAGTGAAGACGCTGGAAAGAAGAAAGAAGTGGAAAGGGGAAGAGAGAAGAAGAAAAGGGGGGGAAGGAAAAGTAAGGATGCTAGGAAATGTCCGATGAGTTTTCTTCCAGGCTAGAGGTGGGAACCCCCGCAGCCCCCCCTCCCCCGCGCTTTCTGGACTCTACATTACAAACTTGTGCGTCTCCTCCCCCAGGATGTCCAGATAAAGACTGAGACCCCTCACAGGGCCTATGTGCCAGCGTGACCCAAAGTAAGGAGAGGAAGTCATCCAGTCTGGCCTGACAGCCTCTGGATGTCAAATGCTCACGAAAATTTCCATCCTTAGAGCCTCTAGGTGGATGGGGTCCAGCCCACTCCACAGCCCCATCTGACCTTCCCTCCTAGCTGGAAGTAGAAGAAAAACAGTCCTTCAGGAAGCAGATGGGCGGCTTAGTCACTTCCCACCTGTGCAGGGGCACAGGGTGTTTGACTGATGCTGAGACCTGAGGGCTAAAGTTGGAGAGAGGTGCCACTGAGCTGGGACAAGGCCAAGAGGCAGGCCATCATAAGGCTAGGTCTCCACTGTGCTGCACACGGTGGCCACAGGTATAAAGCCCACACTGGTCCCTTCTTAAAGACGCCACTACTTGTTGGCAAAGAAAAAATCTGACGGCTCATCAAGATGGGGAGTCTCAGCTGAGCTTGTTGCTGCATGCCTTCAATGGCAGCTCGAAGGAGGCTGAGGCAGTCTGGTCTAAATATGGAGTTGCAGAGAAGTCAGGGCTACATAGTGAGACCCTGTCTGTCTGGGGCTGATAATGGGTGTGTGTCTTCAAGGTTGATTAGGATACATAGAAACATAAGTTGGTGTCAGAGACTGCTTGCTAGAGGTCATGGGACCTTACAGGATGCTTAGACCTGAGCTACGACTGTTGCTGCAGGCCTCCTATCCCCGCTACTCTTTACAACTTTTAAGTTTAATTTTATGTGTACATGTGCACTACATGCATCCACGAGCTCAGAGAGGTCAGAGGAGCAGTCAGATCTATTGGAACTGTAGTTACAAGTCAGTTGTGAGTGATCCTGTGGGAACTGAACCCAGGTGCTCTACAAAAGCAGTCAGTGTTTTCAACCACTGAGCTGTCCATCACCCCGCTGGGATGATGCGGGCTCATCCCAGATGCTCTTGAGGTTGAAGCTGGAAGCTGAAAAGGTCACGCACGGCCAGCCTTGGCAACTTAGTGAGATCCTGTCTCCAAAAGTTAAAACCAGGGAGCCAGAAAAGCTGGAGTTATAACTCAGGGAGACATTGCTGGCATCTGTGAGGCCCTAGGTCCAATCTCCTACACACAAAGATAAAGGTAACTAAATGTACCCTAAATGAAGGAATCATAATCCCTAGGCCTAGAGAGAGAAAACACAGGGAGAATCAACAGTGTACCTAGTTGAGGAACTGGAGAAAAAATATGTGTATATATACACATATATATACATATATACACACATATATACACATACATATACATATACACATGCATATATACATAGACACATATATACACATACATATACACATACACATATATACACACATATGTACATATATATACATATACACATAGGTACACATATATACATACTCAAATATATGTACACATATATACACATATATACACATGCATATATACATATATACACATACATATACACATGCATATATACATATATACATATACATACACATACATGCACACACATACACATACATATATACATACACATACATATATACATATATACATACACATGTGTACACATACATATATACATATACACATAGGTACACATATATGCATACTCAAATATATGTACCCATATATACACATACATATACATATATATGTGAAGCCATGTAAGGGGAAGGGCAGAGACAAGGGAGAGAAGACAGAGAAAGAAGTCCAGCATCTTTCCGAAGTTTTGATTTTCACTTGCAGGCCACAGGGTGCCACTGAGGGACTGCAGATGAGGGAGTAACAAGGTCTGATTTGGGGGGGAAGGCCATTACTGGGGGTATGGGCTGGGGATGTGAGAGAGCATCAGGAACAAGGCATGCAATCTTGTCTAGGAAAAGACATAAAGTCACAAGGCTAACCAGCCTGTGGAGCCAGAGATGCTACGTGGAGAGGTAGAGGTAAGAGGCCTGCACACTCCAGGTGTGTTTGTGTGCACGTGTGCACATGTAGGATGAGATACTAAGTAAAGGTCCACTGAGGACATTTAAAGTATTTATTGAATTTTGTTTTGTGTGTGTATGGGGAGCATGCACATGCCAAGGAGTGAATGTGGAAATCAGAGGACAATTTGTGGGAGTCTGTCCTCTCTGCCCACGGGGTTGGCCCCACACAGTGAACTCGGGCCATCAGGCTTGGCAGCAGGTGCCTTGACTTGAGCCATCTCACCAGCCATCCAGTACTTTCCTCTTAACTCTGCTTCCTCCCCAGTACCTTTCAACACCCTCCACTGCACTACTCAGTCCTTTAGGAGGCAGCCTCTCAGAACAATGCTTATTAGTGAAGAAGAGGGCTTGTCACGAATCCCAAAATGTCAGAGAAGGCAGCATCAAGAGTGGGCAATGACAGGGGTAGTCCTGATGTGGACTCATCCTTTCTCAGATAAGGAAAATGCTTTCTATGTCGTCAAATCCTTTGAACACATGGTGCCTGGATGTTCACATCTGTAAAACAGAGCACAGAAGTTAAGTGAGTTAATATGCCCATATATCCCTGGCACATAGTAGCTCATTTCCACTCAGGACTCAGACTGTTTTTTGTTTGTTTGTTTGTTTTGTTTTAAGACAGGGTCTTACTATATTGTTCAGTTGCTCTGGTGTCAAACTGGAGAGCCTCCCGTCTCATCCTCCAAGCAGCTGGGATCACATAAGTACTACCATACCAGGCCTCAGGCCTCTTTCTGCTGAGCACAGGACAAAGCAGGAAGCATGGTTAAGACAGAGCAACCAGAGGGTTCAGTCACTTCAGAGGGAGGGCCTGGAGTGGCAAGGTGGGTAATAATAAAACAAGAGACTACAAAGATGCCACACACTGGGCTCACTGTGTCCACACACAGAGTACTCTCTCTCTTTCTGTGTGTGTGTATGTGCATGCATGTGTGTGTATGTGTGTATATTTGACATGTGTATATGCATGTTTCAATGTGTGGGTGTGCACACATTGATATGTGCCCGTGGAGACCCGGCATTACCATAGACTGTCTTCTTCGTCTTCTTCCATTACTCTCTGCTTTATTGAGGTGGGGTCTCTCAGGGAACGTGGAGCTCGCCTTGTCAAGGTAGCCTAGCCAGTCAGTGTGCCTCCGGGCTCTACTTCCTGAGTGCTGGGATTACAGGTGGCATCCAAGCCAGCTGGCTCTCACGTGGGCTCTGGGGACAGACACTCCAGCCTTTATGCTTTAGCAGTAAGGCCTTGGTCCGCTGAGCCATCTCCCCGACCCCTCACCTACTGTTATCAGTGCCATTTTACAGATAGAGAAGGCGAGGCACAAAGCACGTTAGTAGCTTTTCCTCTATCTATCACACCGGGCAGGTGGCACAGACAGGCTCTCTAGCCTGAGAATGCTTCTGTAACCTGCATCTATGAGCTTATGAGCTGCCAGACATCTCTTTCCCTAAGGGAAAGGCAGGGGAAGAGCGCTTCTGTCTGTGTCTAGGAGGATTTCCCTGGGGAGTCGTTCTTTTGGTGACACATGAGAGCCCCCTTGCACCTTGTTTCCAGACCTTCTCCCCATTCCCCACTCCTCTTCTCTACCCTAAGCCCAGAAGCTCAAAGCTGGCTTCTGTGACCTAGCCAGCCAGATCTCTCTCAACCCACACTTCAAGAACTGTCCTCTGTCTTGGGAGATTCTTTCCCCAGCCAAGCCTGGCCTCCAGCTAGGATGCTCTTGGCCTTGGCCTGAAGCTTCAGTATAGGGAGGTAAGATACCCTCTGTACCACATGGCAGCTGGGCTCAGTCGCCGATTAGGCCTCATCCTCAACACCAGGCACGGAGAAGAACCCTTAGAATGGGTGGGGGAGGGAGTGTCTCCACTTTCCTATGCTGCGACCCTTTAATTCAGTTCCTCATGTCGTGGTGACTCCCAACCATAAAATTATTATTTTTTTTTTGCTACTTCATAACTGAAACTTTGTGACTGTTATGAATCATAACGTAAATATCTGTGTTTTCTAATGGTCTTAGGCAAGCCCCGTGAGAGGGTCATTTGACCCTAAAGGAGTCGCAACCCACAGGTTGAGAACCCCTGCCCTAGACTGATGTTGATCCCTTTACCCCCAGGCATGACCTAGGTTGCCCAAGCAGAGCCTCAGGGAGCCGCCCAAAGTCCCTCCCCCACTGGAGCCTGCAGAAGGCTAAGGCTGCTGAGAACCGCACACAAAACCAGGTCCTCTCTACAGGCTGGGTTGTGTGACTACCAACAGAACTGACCTCATAGGAGCTAGAAGACACCACACCACATAGCCTCCTACCAGAGTTCCCTTCTCTAAGCCGGAAGAAGTCCCTCACCTCCTTGCTGGCAAAAGGCATGAGTTGAGGAAGCCCTAGAATCCCCCAGGCCTCTAGGGGCCATTCCTGACTCCTTTAACCCACCCAGATGGAAAGAAAGGAATAAATATATTAGGATCCTCTAGCCCGTGTTTCTGGAGAAGGTTTCTTCTTCTTCTTCTTCTTCTTCTTCTTCTTCTTCTTCTTCTTCTTCTTCTTCTTCTTCTTCTTCTTCTTCTTCTTCTTCTTCTTCTTCTTCTCCTTCCTCCTCCTTCTCCTTTTCCTCCTCCTCCTCCTCTTCTTCCTCTTCTCTTCCTCTTCTTCTTCTTTAAATTGAAAGTTAGCAGTTTCCTGGCAAACAAACACTTACTACCTTCTTTTGAATGACCTTGGAGTTCTGTAGAACAGTCGCCATAGTAGAGCAAATAGATATTCCCACAGAGCAGGCACCGTGGAGCAGAAACCGTTTATGTACTCCTCTCAGGGGTCTGCCTTCACAGCTCGCAGTCTAGTCTTGAAAATCTTCCCCTAAGATGGACAGGATGTTAGGCAACATGCCAAATCGTTCAGAGCCGACACTGGGGATGAAGGTGACTGACTGGATGGATGTAAATCAGAGATAGGAAATGTCTCTCTTGCGTCTCCTCCCCCCTCCTCACCTTTCTCTGCCAAGGAAAAGTGTGTGTGTGTGTGTGTGTGTGTGTGTGTGTGTGTGTGTTTTGCAGGAGAGGGAAGCAGTCTGCAGCATCCCTGAAGCGAAGCTTTCCTTGTAAAATCAAGCTAGTCTTAATCTTAGTTTCTTCATCTGGGAAGCAGGAAGCCGGCATGCTTATACTGGGGAAATTGAATTCTTAAAAGCACCTCTCTAAGCACCTAGCATTCCATAGGAGCCTCGAGAATGTCATTGCCTTGATCATTCGCCTTTCCAGGATGCATCCATGTCACCGGCTCTGGGTCATGAGCACTCCTAGACACCTGTGGGAGTTGGGAGCTGGGGATAGAAATGTCGGGGCTCCCCTTAGCAGAGC
>NW_022196904.1:175925846-175941580 GCF_008632895.1 Mastomys coucha | reverse complement strand
GCCTTGGCCTTTCTGCCGCAGACTTGCTGACCTCCCAGGTGTGAGTCCGGGATTTGGCTACGCAGGTGCGCAGGTCAGACCTGGAACCTGCCGCTCTGAGTCGTCTCTGGAGGCCCGGGTGACAGGTGCATGTGATCACTGGGGACTCTGAGAGCTGCAGCCCGCATCTGCAGGGGGCCTGGCAGCCGCCCACGCGGAGCTCGCCCGGCTTGCTGCTGCCCTGGGCCTCGCGCGCTCGGCCTGCGCACTCGAAGCCTCGCTCACCCGCGGCCCGCCCCGCCCGCCGAACGCCGGTGCTCGATTAATAATCATAAACCCCCCGCTCACCCTCCTCTTAAAATTAATAACTCTGTAATTAGAGTCATTTCAGGAGCCTCCAGAGCCGCCGAGGCCAGCAGGGCCGCCGGCCGCCCCGCACCATGGACAGGAGGGAGGAGAGGCAGGGCGCGGGCGCGGCATCTGCAGGTACCGAATGAGAATTAAAATCGCTCTCGCCAATCCAATACACTTTTTATCAGTCATCTATCTGGGAGCCGGGCCCATTCATCATCCGAGGCATTCTCCCTGAAAACAAGACCCATTCAGATTTTATACAAATTATCATATTTATCATCGTCTCCAACTCCGGAGTAACATCTCCGCAAAGTGTCTGCGGTCTCCCCGGGGAGTCGCGCGCCTCGGAGCGCCTGAGCACCCGCCAGTTCCCCCCCATCGACTCCCTCCCGGGTCCCTCCGGAGTCCCTCCCACCTACCTCCCCCCTACCTCCCCCCTTCCCGCCCAACCCCCGCGCTGGCCTTTGATCCGCCCCGGTTCTCCAGCTCTGGAGTCCATACTTCCCACCAGATCCTCCCAGCTCTTCTTTCCTATCTCTCAGCTTGGCCTTTGATCTCCTCCTAGCTCCCACTCCACACCCCCACCTCCACTTGCTGACCAAGGTCTCGTGGCCTATTGGCCTGCCCCGCCAGCCTGCCCGCCTTCCCTTCCTCTCTGTGTCTTAGTCCTCGCTTCTCTCTCTGGTTTTCCTCCGTCAAAGCCCAGGTCATCTCCTGTTTCCCTAGGAAAACTGAAAAACAAGAAGGCCCCTCTAGAAGGGCTGCCTAGCCTTCTCTCAAGGCTTCGGAGAAGTCTTCTCAAGTGGGGCCCACAATAGCTGATTGTAGGGACCACCTGGGGCCTACATCCAGGAACCAAAAACAATGAAGCAGGGCTACATTCATGAGTGAAGAGTAGGTAGAAAGCCAGCCTGGCTGCTACCCAGTTCCCCATACACAGCAAACAACACAAACCTCCACAAGGGCCCCACAGACTCTGCAATTCTCTGACTATATATTCACAGTGCCAAGTTCTCACACAGCCTCCCATTGCATAGTAACACACACGCATGCACGCACATATGTGCGCATGAAAGCCATACACACATTCATATGCACACACACATGCACACACACACTTATACTTAAATCGACTTCTGAGTACACACATATCCCAGTCTCCTCTGTGTGTACACACAGCTCCCCACATTATATTGCATGTAGCTTCCCAATGCTTGCACAGAACTTTATGCCGCACACACAGACTGCCAAATACTCATAGACAAGCACAGACAGAAACAAACCAATGCAGAAATCTGTAGTGCTTTCTCTGTCCTCAGATTCTCACCTCTGTCTCCATCTCCTCATCCTGCCTCTTTCCTTCCTCCCATCATCCTTCTTCTCCACCCTGATCTCCCTTTAGGTGGGCACAGATCCCATATAGCAGCCCCAGAAACATGTCTCCTCAGGGTGGGGGTAGTTCCCCTATACCTAGTTGTTCATTCAGCCCTTGGAAGAGTCCCATTTGCTCTGCTCTGATCCATAGGGGTTAATGAGGCATCTCCAGGTAGGAGGACTTATTCGAATTTCAAGAAGATGACACACACCTAAAAGAGAGCAACAATATTCAGAATACAGGTTTCTGACAACCATCACCAAGAACTGCTTCCTTTGTAGGCTGCAGTCCTGGGAGGGATGCTCTGGCTCCTCTAAGAACAGCTAGTCTCCAGCATGGTATTGATGTCCCCTTGACCTGATCTGTTCTCGGTTTCCTGTCTAAGGGTGGTCTCTGTTGCTCTAGAAGAATCTTTAGCTGTGTGTCCCACTGGTCACTGGTTGGCTTGTTCATTCATTCATTTGTTCATTTACTCCTTAGCTGTTCATTCCAAAGGATTACTGAGTGCCATCTCTGTACGAGCTCAGGCAATGGCATGAGAAACAGCAGCAGATAAGAGATAAGCTTGCTAAGCCTTTGTGGAGAATCTAGTCTAGAGAAGTGTGTTCATAGAACTCCTGATGGTGCAGGTGTTCAATATGGTGCCCACTGGCCACATGTGGCTATTGAATACTTGAAGTGTGGCAGGTGTAACTGAGGAACTGTGTGTGTGGCGGGGAGGGTCTTCATGTGTGTCTGCCTGTGTGAACATGTAGGTACATTTGTGTTCTTGGAGGGTGGTGTGTGTGCCCACGTGTGTTTGTGCCTGTGGAGACTGGAGATCAAGCTCCGGTTTTTGAGGCAGGTTCTCTTACTGGGCTGGGTTATCAAGTAGGTTAGTCTGTGAGCTGTAGGAATATTCCCACCTTCCTCACATTGATACCACCAACCTTTTTATTATATTGTTTTACAGGGGCTCAGGGAATTGAACTCAGGTCTCCGTGCTTGCATAGTGAATGCTTTTCTAGCAGAGTTATCTTCCCAGCTGTAGGGGGCTGATTTTTTTTTTTAAATGCAATTGGTATATTTGATATAATTGTGGCTAAGGCTACTATATTAGCCAGTGAAAGATGAACAGGCAGCTTAGTCTTCATTTTGTTAAATCTGACAGGAAGCAGGTGACAGATTTCCCTCCCTCCTTCCCGAGCTTTGGAAGATCTGTGGGAGTGTCTCTGAGAAATAGTTCCTTTTCCTGTTTGGACTTCCAGTTTCCTAAACACTCTAAGAATGCAACTCTGGGGCTGCAGATGGCTCAGCAGTGAAAAGCATTTGCTGTTCTTACAGAGGACCCAGGTTCGATTCCCAGCACCCACACGGCAGCTCATGACTGTCTGTACTTCCAGTTCTGGGAAATTAGACCCTCTTCTGGCCTCCAAGACCCCAGGCATTCATGTTTTATATATACATACATGCTGGCAAACACTCATATATACACACAACATTAAAAATATAGAGACTTAAAGCAAGAAGACAACCTACTTACTCAGGCATGAACACCAGACAAAATCTGAGTCTCTAAAACATGTTTATTCTGAACCTGTAGATAGAATAGTAACTCCTTGCAGAAGAGAAATAATCTGTACTGCATACTTATTTAGTACCCAACCCTCTTTTTATATAGCCTGTTGCACAAATCTTACCAGGAGTCAAATGTGAAAGGCAGGGTTAGTTGAGAAGAGAGTGGAAAGGAGCGTTGGGACCACAGGAGAATGGATTCCTCTTCATTTAATTTTCTGTGATGCTGGGCATGGAACCCAGCTTAGGGCATGCAAACACATACATCATCCCTGAGTGCTGCACCAGCCCAGGAAGATCTATTTAACACACAGAGGTCCTTGGTTCTGGACACTGGGCTGAGATGTTTCTCAGATGCTGAACAGTTGTCTATAGCGCATGAAGTCTTGGGAAATAAATTTTCGGCACCAGAGAGAAAAAGATCATTGGCATGCAGAAGATGAGACAAATAATGACAAGTTGTCTAGTTTTTAAAAATATGATTTGGCTGGGTGGTGACACATGCCTTTCATCCCAGCACTCAGGAAACAGAGGCAGGCAGATTTCTGAGTCCGAGGCCAGCCTGGTCTACAGAGTGAGTTCCAGGACAGCCAGGGCTACACAGAGAAACCCCGTCTCAAAAAAACAAAACAAAACAAAACAAAACAAAAAACAAAAAACAAAAAAACCTACAAAAAACAACAACAAAAAAAAAACATTGAGGAATGCCTCAGTGGTTAAGAGCACTCTCTGTTCTTCCAGAGGTCTTGAGTTCAATTCCCTACCACATGGTGACTCACAACAGATCTATCATGGGATCTGATGCCCTTTTCTGGCATGCATGTGTACATCATATAGATAGAGCACTCATATGCATAAAATAAGCAAACAAATCCTTTAAAAAAAAAAACAAGCCAAAATAAAAAAGGCTTGGTGGCTATTTCTTTACTCGTTTATTTTTAGCATTCTGTACAGATGGTCTGGGGTTTAATGCAAATTAGACATGTGTTCTACCATTGAGCTACATGGCCAACCAGAAAGACTGGTTTTTATATGAAATGTACCAGAAGCTATTTAAAATATGAAAGACAAGCAATCTAATGGGCCAGTGTTCAAAGGACCGATAATCAAGGATAGTCACTGCCATTTTGTTTGCTGGTTAGACATCATGGAAAGCCCAGTGCTGCTGTGCATGCCAGTGATTCTAGCACTTGGGAAGTTGAGGTAGGAGAATCAGGAGTTCAAGGTCATCCCCAATGTATATTGAGTTTGAGGCAAGCTTAGGGTACATGAGACTCCGTCTCATTTTTCTTTAAAAAAAAAAAATCAATCCTAATGTCTATTATTAGAGCTTAGTTAACTGACTTACGCTTTTCAATGCTATGCAGCCTTAACCCAGAGAAAAGGGTCTGTTCGCGTTGACACATGGAACGGTGTCCAAGATAATGGGAAAGGAAGCATGAGACAGGTGTGCAGCCTCACTGGGGTGTGAGGAAGAGCATCCATGCGTGCAGCTCCTCATGGACCTGCGTAGATCAGTTCTGGATTGATACAGAAGAAACTGGCTGCTTCCATGAGGGTAACGTGGATGGAAGGAACGTCTCTTTCCCGGTGTGCCCTTTGGCACATTTTAAGGTTTGCATTTGTCTGTTGAGACAGCGTCTCATCCTGTCTGGTCAGTGTGCAATCCCCCTGCCTCTGCTTTCCGAGCCTTATGATTGCTGGTGTGTGCCTCCATACTCAGAAGAGCCTTTTACCTTTCTCACTAACTACACGATGCCATGAGCAAACATGGCTGAAGATCTGCTGTGTCGCGGGCCACATGTTTCTAAATTCTGACCCTCATGCGGCATCTTTTTGAAGCTGGTGTCGTTGACTGAGGCTCATTTGGATTGAAAGTTCACCGATGCTCATAAGCTAGTGGTAGAGCTTTGATTTTAACCTGGCTTGCCAGCCAGAGCAATGCACAACCTCGTCTCAGAAGGAGGGAAGGGTGATGCCGATGCCCAATGTCTGCATTGACTGAGAACATGCTCCAGGCACTCCCACAAGTCTTTCAGGTAAGAGTTAGTAGTCCTCAAAACAACCCTATTACCCCATTTTACAGATAGGGAAGTTGAGGCAGGGAGATCAGCTAAGCCATCTAGTTACACTGGCCAGAAACTGGTTGAGTTGATAGCCCTATATTTGTATGTGTGTTCACCCACAATACCTTTGTCCTTCTGCCAAGCCTGGTTCAGACCAAATGAAGTAGAGTACCCCAGATTCTCCATCTTTTCTCCTGCTCTAGGCATCTCGTATTAATCCCAACACCTGCACGTGACTAAGGAGGAACAGGCAGGTAGGCACTGAAGGAACTTTCCAGAGCTCTTTGACAGCATCCATGCTTCTGTTGGCCAAACAAAGGCTCCGGCAGGATCCAGATCAGTGGTCCGAGGGCAGCCAGAGACAGCCTCAAACAAAACGACAAGTTTAGCAACGAGGGGCAGAGGCGAGGCTTGCCGAGGGCCTCAAGTATTACCTCTAAAGAATTAATTTTACACTGGGCGGTGATAGCACACACCTTTAATCCCAGCACTTGGGAGGCAGAGGCAGGTGGATTTCTGAGTTCGAGGCCAGTCTGGTCTACAGAGTGAGTTCCAGGACAGCCAGGGCTACACAGAGAAACCCTGTCTCAAAAAAACAACAAAAAAAAAAGAATTGATTTTATAATCATTTAAAGGTACTTAGGGCATATGTGACACGCTCTACGCACATTATCAGTGTATTAGTTTCCTCTTTCTGCCAGAAAAGGTTGCTACCATCTTTTTAAAGATTTTATTTTATAATGTGTACGGGTGTCTTGTCTACATGTATATCTGTGCACCACAGGAGGACCTAGTGCTTGAGGAAGCCAGGAAAGGGCTTAGCTCCAGTTGCCGCTAAGCCATCTCTTCAGCTCAAACTGTGAACATCTTAAACTTTATCGCATTTATTATCTTACATCTCGGGGTTCTGAAACAGACTGTGTTAGTGGGGCTTAACCTCTTCTCAGGGCTCTGGGGAAGAATTTGTTTGCTTGTTTGACTCTTCTGGAAGTTATTCATAGCCCATAGGTCATGGCTGCTCATTTCTGCCTGTGCTTCTGTTCTCAGCTCTCCTTTGATCATGTGTGTGTTTTTCTCTGCGAAGATCTTTCTGGTGGCATAAGACCCAACCAGATCATCTAGGATAGATGATGATGATGATGATGATGATGATGATGATGATGATGATGATAATGATGACGATGACGACGACGACGATGATGATAATTGACAGGGTCTCACTATGTAGCCCTGGCTGACCTGGAACTATATATGTAGATCAGACTGGCCTCACGCAGAGATTTATCTGCCCCTGCCTTCCAAGTGCTGTAAAATCCAGGATAATTGATTCATCTCAGGATTCTTAACTTTAGTTCTAATTTTTAATTTTATGTATATGAAGGTTGCCTGTATATATGTCTGCCCCCACATCTGGGCCTAGTGCCCAAAGAGGCCAGAAGAGGGCACTGGATTCTCTGAAATTAAGGTTATAGGTGGTTATGAGCCATCCTGTGGGTTCTGGGAGCCAAATCTAGGTCCTCTGCAAGAGACGCTAATCTGAGTCATCTTTCCAGCTCTTATTCCCTAGAGTTTTTATTTGTTAAGAACACTGGCTGCTTTCCTAGAGGTCCTGAGTTCAACTCCCAGCAATCCCTAGATCCTTTTGTTTGCTTGTTTGTTTGGTTTTTGAGACAGGGTTTCTCTCTATAGCCCTGGCTGCCCTGGAACTCACTTTATAGACCAGGTTGACCTTTATCTCAGAGATCCACTTGCCTCTGCCTCCCAAATGCTGGGATTAAAGGCGTGGTCACCACACCTGGTTGATCCCTAGATTCTTAACCATACCTCTCTATTTGATTTGAACGTTTTTTTAGGGCACCATCTATTCTTACTCCTACCCTAGCAAGTATTAACCCATCTAAGCCTAATGACAATGCTGTGAAATAAAGTACTAGCACCATACAGCAAACAGTGATTGATCCAAAGACACCTAGAGGCTGTGAGCCCAAGGTCATAGGTAGACTTAGCACACAGAAAAGTGCATGAAGTTCAAGATCTGTCCCCTGAGTCTGTGCTTTGAATCGTCACACCTGTGGGCTGATAGACACCGATGTTCAGTTTCTGCAGGCGCACGCTTTGTCAGCTCACAAGTCTATGGGTTTTGCACGCACGCGCACACACACACCTTTCATGCATGTGCATTCTACTCAAACACTTGTGCTATAGATGTAGGTGCATATGCAGAATATCTGAGCACTTGCATCCACAGTTGCTACGCACACTTGTCTACTCCAGTCACATCCAAAATATCGGGGATAAAATCCTGATAAAGGATAAGAGGCAATAAGATTCAAAAGGAGATCTGTGCCTCCTGGATTTCAGACAGTCGCTGGTATCCCCTAACTCAGACGTGTTCCAGATTAGTCTTTCCAATCATCAACACGGCCTCATAATTAGGCATAAAGGTACCCCAAGAAATGATTTGTAAATGGTTAAGATTGGGCATTGTCTCCTGGCGACACAATGTTTCCAACTATCCTTGTTTAATGTTTTACATACTAGAGAGTAATTGAAGGGTTTCTCTCACTCTAGGACATTAGCTGAAAGTGTTAGGTCGAGGACTCCTCTCTGCCTGCCTCCAGCAAGAACCAGAGAATTAGCATAAGAATACCTCAACAGGGAGGGCTCCACCCCTCTTCCTCCTGCTTCATACCTAGCTACCAGACTCTGCTGACCTTGGTGTGGGGGTCGCTTGCCTATGTGACTTCAGTCTAACACTAGGACTGGGGGAAAAAGGACTTGGACTCACATGCAGGACTAGCAATAGAACTTAGATGGGCTAGGACTCAGATTCATGCATCCGCATTCCCCCGGGCCCAGAGTGCTTAGGCCCGGGGGATACAGCACCAGTTCAGAGGAGATAGCTGCTGCTTTATACCCAGTATGTTTTAGATAGCCTCAGATGTACCTCAACTATTGAGCTGCCAGATTTGCCATTTCTCTTTTGCAATGACTGTAAAAGTCTGATGCCATTTCTAAGAAATAAATTTAGATCTTATACTTCATGTGTCTTTTCTGCCGTCATTTCTTCGCCTATGCCTTGTCGACCTGACTAGGACCCCCGTTTCTCCCGCGGGTTGAGGGAGGCCCAGATCGGCCGGCCCGTGGCACACAGTCAGCCCCATACACTCACATCACACTCAGGTGCACGCGCTCTGAACACAGGCACTGCACACT
This sequence comes from Mastomys coucha, assembly GCF_008632895.1. Lineage (NCBI taxonomy): Eukaryota > Metazoa > Chordata > Mammalia > Rodentia > Muridae > Mastomys > Mastomys coucha. The sequence goes on along the minus strand of NW_022196904.1, from coordinate 175,933,036 downwards.
TGTGCATCATACCTCAAGTACTGTCTACTCATGCGTATTATGCATACACAGCAAACATACTTTTGGTAGTATTTGAACATACCACCTGTTAACAGCCACATAATGCCACTTGATGTCTGTACCCTGCACATGAAACCGTGCAACATATAGACATATTTTCTCGGAAAAATATACCGGACCTGCCCAAAATACACATGTTGTATATGAACAAAACATACAGACATGTACTCAGTAAATACCTATGCTCCTATGCTATCTAGACTTACATATCACCCACATATACTGTGCATGCACACATCTATTCTGCACAGAGGCTCGCTTATTTCACATAAATATATCATGAACACAGTGTACATGTCAAATCATCTTGCACTGCATACCTTTTTTACATGCACATATGTCGTTGTTCTCCATGTGCACTCTGAGTACACACACAGTCCTGCACGCGCGCGCGCACACACACACACACACCATTGAATCACACATTAAATCCTTTTTAAATACATTGTATGCACACTTCCTGCAGTTATAGAGAGGTATACATCCTATGCAGGAATTCTAAATCCAAACTGAACTCTCTGCTTCATTTACTACATCACATAAGAAATTGCCTCACAAACGTGCAAATTCATTCGAGGTTTGGAAGCGATTTTCTGCCTGGGTTTTTCCACCTAGGAGAGTTCTGGTTATGCCCATTTCCAAGGGAAGGAGGCTGAGGCAGGAGAGAGGCGGGGCTAGCCCAGGCTGCCCCGCCCCCACCCCGCCCCCAGCCGAGGTGTGATCAGCCCCCGGCACCGTATCCCTCATCCCCAATAGAAAAGTAGTTCCAATACCATGTTTGTTAACTAGGTTATCTAGGCTGTGGAAGATTTTAATGTTGAATTTTATAGCTTTACCACGCTCTGCCGTCCTTGTGAATATTGTAATATTGCATTTTTTACAAGTTACTCTTCTGTTAATGTTCCAGCTAGTAACTTTTATAATCCTCCTCAATGAAATTTTTTTGTATTCTTCCGCACCGTTAACCCCAATGGCGGCGCCTCGGCCCCTGGCAGGAGGCAGATACGAGATGAATTCCTCTTTAATCAGAAATAATAATAATAAAAACACACACGCGGCTACGCTGCCTCTCGCCCCGACTTCCCTCGCGCCGCCGCCGCCTCTCAGGGCCGCCTGTGGGCCCCGCGGCCCAGGCTCGGGGCGGCCTGCGACAGACGGCGGCTGCTCGGGCAGCGCGGGCTCGCAGCCACCTCGGCCGGCCAGGGCGCCTCCGGGGTCCCGGCTCTCCTCTAGGCCGAGCCCAGCCTCCAGCAGCCCGCTCTCCCAGCATCCTCTGTCTGCTGATGCCCATCTGCGTGAACCTCTCTGCCGCTGCCTGGGCCAAGCACTGGTTTGTGTCTGCTTCCGTCTATGGCTGCCTCCGGCTCTCCTGCTCCTTTCTTTCAGCTGTCTGCCCCTCCCACTGTTTTGTTTGTTTCAAAATTCTAGATCTCATTCCCCCAACCCAGATAAAGCCGCTTTATCTGCTTTCCCTCATTATTGCTCTCTGCCCACGCTTCCCCCCAAAATTCAAAATTTGTGTGGAGAGTGGAAAGTTCTTGAGAAAGGATGGACCCTGGCCTGTGAAGTGAAACTGTGGACCGGTTTGGGGACAGGACTAGCAAACATTTGAAACCCCTCCCTTGGGAACCATAGGAGAAAGTGCCTGTAGGCATACCAAGGGGAGGAAGTCTTGGGAGTGGACCTGAGAGCCAGTCCATGAGTTCGGGGTGAAAGGTCAAAGAGACCAGTTGGCCAGTGAAACTCTGGCGTAGTGTCAGACACTTTCCTCCCCCACTTTCTTTTTTAAATTAGATTTGTTAATTTTTATTTATGCATGTATGTGTACTACATGACTACCTGGTACCTAAAGAGGTCAGAAAAGAGCATTGGATCCCTTGAAACTGGAGTTATGGATGGTGGTGAATCACCACGTAGGTGCTGAGAACTGAATGAATCTAGGTCCCCCGCAAAAGCAGAAACTGCTCTTAGGAGTTGGGCCATCTTTCCAAACCCTTTCTGAGTTCTTATCTAATGGGAAAGAACCACCGAAGAGGTAGGGAAACAAGCTGAAGGCCGGAGACAGTTTAGCTGTAGTCTTGGTCACGTGTGAAAGCTTTTGTTCTGAGGTGAATGAGTTGACTTCATCTGTAATGCCCCAAGAAAGCATGACTCAAGACTCACAAGAGTTTTTGGTTTTTTTTTTTTTTTGGTTTTGTTTTTTTACAACAAACATTTGTTGAGTACCTACTATGTGCTAGGCCCTATTCTAGACCCTGGGAAGACAATGATTGATGGAAATAGTTTTTGACCATTTGGAGCTTTCAGACTAGTAAATGTGACAAATACTTAAAAATTATACAAACATATCTCTAGAAACTAGAATCACTGCCAGGGAGTCCTGGGCCGCATCATTTATCCCTTGGACCTGGTTGCAGCTCCAGAGTCCTGGCTTTCCCATGGCCCTGACCTATGCTTACCATACACATACACACACACACACACACACACACACACACACACCCCTCCGTTATAGAGAGTGGAGCCCCTCCCAAGTGAGGTTTTAATCAGCTGCTCTTCAACACTCCCTTCATCAGAATTTCCTAGCATCTCCCAGATCTGACCACTACAACATTCTCCTCCTTCATCATGCAGAAGGGATGGTGGTCCCACACGTGAGAACAGAGGTGCCCAACATCTGGAAAACAGAGTCTCAGCTCAACCGAACATCTGGAGCGCTAATAGCAGGAGCTGCCAGTGGGCCCGGATGCTGAGTTCTGGAAGGGCGTGGGAAGTGGAAAGACTTCCCTGTCAAGATACTCAACGTCCTTGGCTTCCTGACCCTCCACCCAGAAAATTCACCTTAGCGAGATATAAATGGTACTCGGCCCTTTATGCAGCCCACGTCTGTGCCACCGGCATAGCCCCATGAACAGAGTCCCCAATTCTTGTAGGAAAGGGTTAAAAGGCCCCGCTTCCTGGTTCTTCCTTTATTAACCAGCCTGCAGAGTGCAGGTGTGGGGGGGGTATTGTTAAGTGGGGTCGGAGAGGAAGGAAGGAGGGGAGGGGGGAAGGCTAGGGGAGTCCGCGCGCCGCGCCTGTGCAGAGCACGGAAGCTGCGAACGCCCGCGACAGTAAAACATCTGTAATGTGCCATTCGCCGCTGCTCGCTGATTGCTCATGGATTAAAGATTAAAATCTCGGCTTTGGCAGATGGGGAGAGAGAGGAAACTCTTACGAGCACGTTTTGCATCTGCATTTCATTCTGCTCTGTTCCCTGCGCCACGCCTGGTAGCGCCCGCCCTACCCCGCCCACCCAGCTCCCGGCTCCCCCAGCGCGGCTCGACTGGCCAACAACCCCTCCGGCGGCCAGCCCTCACCCTGTCCTTCCTGGCGATCTGGGATTGTGACTCTCCTCATTTTCACCTAAGGTTTCCACCTCTGGTCAGGGTGATCCCTTCCATGCCCTGGCCCAACCTCTTCACAGGTCAAGGTGAACCTACCCCAAAAAAAGGATATGGTACATCCTGCTAGCTGGGGCAGTAGCCCTGTGGCCAGCATGGTACTAAACGGTCTGCCCTAACGGGCATCATCCTGCCGTGGTCCTTCCGTGTTTGAAGGGAAGTAATTGTGGCCTAGGCAGGTGCGCTCACCTGGGCAGCTGGCCTGCCCTGTGTTTTTCAAACTGAGGTGCTGTGGAGGCAGGGAGGGGTACAAGGGAGGGATGAAGGCAGAAAACGCATCAGGGATCCTTAGCAGTTTTAGATAATCCTTGTAAATGAGCCTGGTCCTGGCTCACTGAGGAGCGTGCTTAGACTCCTGGGGAAGATCCTCTTCTCTCTTTTGCTCCCCTCTACAGGATGCGTTCTTAACATCAAACTTGGTTGAGGAAGAAAACCCAGACCAACAGGATTAAAGACAAAGGACTTTCAGAAAGACAGAAGGGCATTAGAGAGACCGAAAAGGGACAAAAAGCTGCAGAGGGTTGTGGCAGATGCGAGCACCTGCATCTCATGGTGGGGGTCGAGAAGGCAAGGGAGACGGTCCAGAGAGGGCCTGCCAGGCTTTCAGGCTCCTGGTGGGTGGAGAAGGGTGGCCTAGGGTATGCAGAAGAAAAGCCGAAGAAGGATGAATGAGAGGAGGGTCGCTGTGGCAGATGTAATTAATTACAGCATATTAAAATGTTTGTTTACAGAGATGAACAGTGGCCGAGGTCTGATGGTAATTAATTCACAACATTTCCCAGTACTCTTTGAGTCTGAACCCCTGGAGGGTGGGGAGGCTTGGGTCAACTGAGCTGCGCAATGTGCTCCCATCCTTCTCTCTCTGGTTTAGAGCCCAGCATGGAGAGGATGGGCTCTCTTTTAAAAAGTAACCTCAGACTTTTCCTACTCCAACCCCATTCTACCTCATACACTTGGGGGATTCCAGGCCAGGGGGATGAGTGCTCTTTTTCAAGCCACCAGATAGTTAGTGGTAGAACTAGGTAGGACTATGGTCTAGGCTACCTAGAAAAGTGTTCAAGGGAGAAGATCTTGGGTAGAGATGGTAGAGTAGACAAAGCAGAACGGGGTATTAGAGCTGAGAAAAAGGCCGAGGAAGAAAAGATAAATGCAGGGTTCTTCCCAGAGAGTTGACCAGAGGCCAGCAGTAGGATGCATTTGGGAGCAGTAGGATGGGTTGGCATGGTTACCAGAAAGCAGTTTCCATCTTCACTGCACTGCCCTGGCGCATGATACACTCTCCCACAGCAAAAGCAAAGCATCCTCAATCTTAATGTCCAACAGTCTGAAAAACGTCGTGACTACAGGGAAAGAGCAGAACCTTTCCCTGCCAGCCTTCCAGCCTTTTTTTCTAGTCTTGTCTTTCTCTCTTTCTTCTTCTGTTTTACATGTTTTAGAAGAGTTCATCGGAGCCTGGAGAGATGGCTTCACAATGAAGAGCATTGCTCCTCTTACAAGAGGACCCAAGCTCGACTTCCAGCACCCACACAGCTGCCGGGGATTATTTGTAACCCTAGGGCCAGGGGATCAGACATCCTCCTCTGGCTTTCTTGAGCACCAAGCATGCAAATGACACACAGACATACATGAAGGCAAAACAGTCGGAGGCGTAAAATGGAAATAAATAGATCTTTTAAAAAGTAATTTATTAAAGGATCATAGTTGAGAATTATGTCTTTGGTAAAGACAGGTCTGTTACCAATGCTAACACTATTTTCTTTTTTAAAAATGTACTCTAAATGTTGTGTGTGTGTATGAGTGTTTTTTTGCATGAATGTCTTTGCACCATATATTTTGGTGCCGAGGGAAGCCAAAAGAGGGCATCAGATCCCTTGCGACTGGAGTTACAGAGGGTTGTTAGCCTCCATGTGGGTGCTGGAAGTCACACCAGGGTCCACTAGAAGAGCAACCAATGCTCCTACGAGTGAGCCAGTTCTGCAGCTTCCATTCCTTTGCTTGGGACTAAGTCTTATTATGTCACCCACGCTGGCTGTGACCTCGCTGTGACCTCACTGTGTAGCCTAATCTGGACTTGAAGTTTGATCTTTCTGCCCAAGCTCCAAGAAGTTTGCCTGGGCTCTTACCCACTTCATTGGTCCAATGTCCAATGTCTCTGAGCACCAGAGAGCCAGCCAAATTCACAGTAAGCACTGATAGTTCATTCATTCATTCATTCATTCATTCATCTGCCCTTCAAGGAGTCAGTTGACAGGTTGCTGGGAGGAGGAAGATGAGAGGGCTCTCAGGACCCAGGCTCAGAGCAATAGTTGAGGCTGGAGAGATGGCTCCGTAGGTAACGGCACTGACTACACTTCCAAGGATCCTGGTTCAATTCCAGCACCCACATGGCAGCTCATAGCTGTCTTTAACGCCAGTTCCAGAGGAGCTGGTACCCTCACACATTCAGACAAAACATCAGTGCACGTAAAAATAAATAAATCTCTTTAAAAATGCAACAATGAAGGCTCAAAAAACTGTCAGTGGTTGGCATTACAACAAAGTAGTGTCAGTGGATAGCAGGAGAGAGCAGAGGTAATTGTGGGGAGGGCCTGGGTATGTTGTCACAATGTTGCTGGAAGTCTGGCCCATCTCTCAGAAGGGACCCCAGAGAGGCTTCTCATTAAGTGGACTGAAGAGGAGGAGCTACAGCATCTTCTCCTAGGATGGTCCTTCCACATCACATCCCCTCTAGTGAAGAATGCAGTGACGGAGAACCTGGGTCCACGTGAGCAAAGAAAAAGGCAAGGTAGCCTGAAGGTAGGCTGAAGGTAGGCTGAAGGTAGGCTGAAGGTAGGCTGAAGGTAGGCTGAAGGTAGGCTGAAGGTAGGCTGAAGGTGGGCTGAAGGTGGGCTGAAGGTGGGCTGAAGGTAGCCTGAAGGTGGGCTGAAGGTAGGCTGAAGGTAGGCTGAAGGTAGGCTGAAGGTAGGCTGAAGGTAGGCTGAAGGTAGGCTGAAGGTAGGCTGAAGGTAGGCTGAAGGTAGGCTGAAGGTAGCACGGGCTCCCGGACGGTTCTGGAACAGGGGTGCAAACAGGAGAGTAGTGTAGACTTCTCTGTGGATGTGAAAAGGTATGAGACAGAAGGATTGCTGGGGGTAGGTAGTGACAGAAATATGGGTACAGGTGTGTGTGTGTGTGTGTGTGTGTGTGTGTGTGTGCCAGCATGTCCTTGGGTGACTGTGAATGCTCATGGGTGAGGGAATGCAGAAGAGCTAGGTAGGTAGTGTACCTCTCTAGGCCCATTTTACTTCAGGTAAAGTGGAAGGCTGGCCATCATGACGGGAAGGAAGTTAGTGTCTGGCTCCTTCTGACTTCCATAGCCCCACAAGAGTGGTCCGTATCATCTGCCTGCCTCATGGGTGAGATCCAGTCCTTAGGGCTTTGAATAGGGTGTGTTTATGGTCACTTGCATAGAACCCATGGACGCTGGCTTTTACAGTGTGTGTGTGTGTGTGTGTGTGTGTGTGTGTGTGTGTGTAGGAGGGTCATTACAAAAGAGAAGTTTCTCGTAAACAAATACACAGGCAACAAAGCCGAAAAGAACGATGATGAGCCAGAATAAATGCCACCACACGAGTTAACTTGCACCAGGCAGAGCGCTCTACATGTTGCTTTCTTTTTTTTTTTTTCTTCAGGAACAGGGGCCGAGCA
>NW_022196904.1:175920275-175925824 GCF_008632895.1 Mastomys coucha | reverse complement strand
TTTTTTTTTTTTCTTCAGGAACAGGGGCCGAGCAGACGGAGACCCACCGTACCTCCAAGCACGGCTCCTTCTTCACTCCTTCTGTCTCCAGATCCTAAGCCACCTGGTCACAGGGCCGCTGCCGCTCTTCTGTACAAATCCCATGCCACGCAGAGGAATTTGGGGGGTGACCTGGTGGACAAGGCATGCTGCTGGGGCGCCATGGGCGGGCTGGGCAGACAGCAGGGCGCCGGGAGGAGCGGTGGAGGGAAGGCGCGGAGGGAGGCGGGGCGGAGCTGTCTTTTCCCATCAGCTGGAGGATTGTTCCCGACACGCGCAGGCCCTGCGGCGTTTCTGTGTCAGGGAGTTTTGCCGGCGCCGTGACCCATGCGAGGGGGGTCGGGCTCCGCGCGGGGAGCGGCCAAGAGTGACCAGCGCGGCCGGCCGCATCATCACCACCTGGCCGGGTCACTGCTTTGCTCTCTTGCCCGGAGCCTCGAGGAGCGAGGGAGGGCTCCCGGGGATGGGGGAGGACACCGGTTTCTTCCAGTGTCTCCTCTCCACACCCCTTGGGGAAGGTCGAGGGGAAGAAACAGTTCCCACACCAAGGGAAGGAGCCAAAATCAGCACCCTGGCCTCCATTAGTTTCTTGGGTTTTGGACTGGGGGCGGGGTCTTTCGTGGCCCTGGTTGGAGACATTCTAGTTCCTTGAAAAGTAAAGAAAGGCGCTGGGAAATGAAGAGCTCGAGGGTGACAGGTCCTCAAAAGAGACACGGAGGAACTTATCCAGCCCCAGGTTACCCCAAAGTCTGGACTGTTCAAATTGGACTGGAAGGCACCTGGAGGCCGTGAGGGCGTGTCTATGCAAATTAGACGGTAATGAAGTCTTGGGTGGCCAGTTTCAGGAGCCGAGATGAAGGGTGGAGGAGGGGCGGCAGAAAGGGCGGGGCGAGCTCCTGACCTCTTCCCCCAACCCAATGGTCCCATCTGAAGTCTGCCGGCTCCATCTCCAGCACTTAATGATTTTGACGGGTCCCACCCGCGCACCATCGGGGCTTTTGTGTCTGCCAGACCAATGCCCCCTCTCCTGGGCCCACCCATCAGTCACCGGGAGCTCCAGCTGTTCCCAGCCTTTGGAGCAACCTCGGCCGTCACCACTACAAATTGGCTCTCAACAGCCGCTTGGAGACCCTCTTTCTGCCATTGTCTCTGGACAAATGGCCTTTCCCCTGCACCCTGCTCCTGTAGGCCCAGCCCGGGCTGCCCGCTGCTTCTGGGAAAGGAGGTAGTTTGAGTTCTTCTAGGAAGCCCTCCCGACTTCCATTTCTAACTGGTATAATCTAGCCAGGCAGGGCTAGGAAATGCCACCTAACAGCCCAGCCTCCCTGGGTCCTGTCCTCAGTGGGCTTCTTGGGCTGGAGTCACCTTCTGTTTCCTTCCTGGGCCCCACGAACTGGAGAAGTCTCACTTGTTGACTGACACTGAACTGGGAAGTAAGAGGAGGCAGGGCTGGATTGGTGGGTAGGGCATGAAAACTGGGAGCCCGGGATCCCAGGAGCCACAAGGACCAAGCTCAGAGCCAAGACAATTACATGCCTAGTTTTGCTGATTGCATTAAAATCATTAGAACGAGGAATCTGAAAAACATACATTAAGGGGGAGAATTAGAAAGGGCTTTAGAGACCTGCACGGGCATTCCCAAAGTGGATCTGGTGCCATTATCTGGAATTGTGTTCTGGAAGCAGTCACTGTCACCGAGTGTCAGTAAACTTCCGGTCACTGTGCTTTTTCTGTATTTCCTTTTCTTCTGATTGCTGGATCCCAACTCACCCCCACCTCACCCCCATCATACTCCCACCCCACCCTCACCTCCTCACCCCCATCCCACCCCCACCCCACCCCCACACTCACATCTTTTGCTTTTTTCCTTGCTCACATTTTTCTTCCAGTACTGGTGCCCCAGGTTGTATTAAGTAAGGAGCCAAAATGGAGTGAGGGATGGGAGGCGAGGCAGGATGGGATGGCACACACCTTTAATCCCAGCTCTCTGGGGGGCAGGGGCAAGCAGATCTCTGTTTTGGCACCAGCCTAGTCCACATAGCAAGTTCTATGTAGATAGATGTTGTCTCAAGCTACAGCGCAGTTTGGCTTTAGGGGTGGGAGATGGATAGGCCAAGACCCTCTCACTGGGTCTATCTACCCTTCCAGTCGAAAACATGGGCGGTAGTGGCTCATATCTTTAATCCTCTCACTCGGGAGGTAGAGGCAGGTAGATCCAGGAATTCAAGGCCATTCTAGTCTACATAGCAAGTTTCAGGACAGCCAAAGTTACATAGAGAAACCTGATCTCAAACAGCAACAACAGCAACAAAGCAAAAGTCCATCTGTACTAGTGTCAGAGCCAAAGCAGCAGCAGAGTCCACATGGTGTGGTTGGGGTAGAAATGGAGGATACAGTGCGCCTGTCTAGACTGTGTGTGTGTGTGTGTGTGTGTGTGTGTGTGTGTGTGTGTGTGTGTGTAAGGGAGCTGAATACAAAATCTGGCTAAGACTCTATGGCTACTTGTGTGAACATTTTGGTGTCTGTGTGTCTGTATGTGTGTGCATGCACATAGTCTTTGTCTCTGTTGGACTTTGATTGTCAATATGGCTGGTCTTCAGTGGACATTGAGCTGGGTTCTAGAATGTATGTGTGGGAGCATACACACAGAGAACTTAGGATCTCAAGGAGCACTGAGTGGCCTGAGCTCAGTTACGCCCGGGTGGGCTCCAGTCTGCCTAGGTTGGGCTTTGGAGAGTGGTATAGCTATGGTGAATGGAACTCTCTGGTTAGAGGCATGGCAGAGAAAGGATGGGGCGAGTAGGGGTGGAAAATGGAATTGCCAGCCCGGAATGAATGGATGGTGGAGTTTCTCTTTTGTAACCGGGAATAATTAAGACAGATGTGCGGATGGATTAGCTGTCCTGCAAGGTCAGGAGCGCATTGCCGGATCACTCTATTATTTTACTGCACCACGGCTACCCGGCTAACGCCTTTTTCATGATATTTTGAACATCCGCACAGAAAAAAACCAAGTGAGTGCTCGAGAGATACAAATGGATCGTTTGGTGGAGAAATCCGTCTTCGTCACCGCCGCCAGGCTGGGATTAATGCGATTGAAGGCCCCTCCAGGCTCCGCCAGGGAGACGGGCTCGGGAAAGCAAGAGAAATTGGTTTGTACCCCTGGGAACAGGATTGATGGGCCAGACCCTCCAGGCTGGGCTGGGCTGTAGGGCTGGGGGCAGGGAGTCAGACTGGGGGTCTGGCCTTGGCCTGGGTGGGTTTCTGCTCTGAAAGAGCAGCCTAGCCTGGCACAGAACCTCCCAGAGCTTGCTTTGAGGCTGTGAATATGGGGTGGGAAGATCTCAGACTGGTTACCTAGGTGGGCTGAGGGACCTTGAGTAAGAGTCAGAGAAAAGTCATACGTCGCCTGTCTTTCGTGAGTGACCGGGAGCAGGCTGTTAGCGCCCATCCAGGAACTGATGAGGATGAAAGAGCTGTGGTCTGAGCTGAGTGCAGGGTGTGTTGAACATGTGATTCCTAGGCAACATCTGGAAGGCACTGATGGAGTCATTGCAGCCTCAGTGTTGGGTTTGTGAGATAGAAGTTAGCAGCAGGGTGTGAGGGTGGGGCCACACATGGGGGAACTCACCTTTTCAGGGGCGATGAAATAGAGGTGGTCGGGGCTGGACCCATGCGTGTGCATGTGTGTGTGTTCATGTGTGTATGTGTGTTCTGAGCCAGGGTTTCTTTGTGTGGCCCTGGCGGTCCTGGAACTCACTCTGTAGACCAGTCTGGCCTTGAACTCACAGACATCTGCCTGCCTGCCTCTGCCTCCAAGTGCTGGGATTAAAGGCGTGTGCCACCAGAGCTCGTCGGAATATGGGTCTTAAAGGATGTGAAGGACAGTGGGATGGCTCAGCAGGTGAAGGCCCCTGATGTGTTAAGCCTGACTACTGAGTTCAGTCTCTGGGGCTCACACAAAGAGGATGATCGGCTGGAAGGAGACTGGAAGGAGATCTGAGACCTTACAGGATCTCACCAGCCTGATGAGGGAGGGGACAAGAATCTTTCTTTTGAGGGGGGAGGTGCTTGGTTTTGTTGATACTTCATGTTTATTGGCATTTCGCTGGCATGTGTCTGTGTACCATGTGAATACTTGGTGCCCCTAAAGATGAGAAGAGGGCTTTGGATTCCCTGGAACTGGAGTTTTGGATGGTTGTGAGCTGCCATGGGGGTGCTGGATATTGAACCTGGCTCGTCTGGAAAAATCAATTGGTGCTCTTTTTTTTTTTTTTTTTTTGGTTTTTGGTTTTTGGTTTTTTCGCGACAAGGTTTCTCTGTGTAGCTCTGGCTGTCCTGGAACTCACTCTTTAGACCAGGCTGGCCTCGAACTCAGATCAATTGGTGCTCTTAACCACTGAGTCATCTTTCCAGCCCTAGAGACAAATAATAAGTATGGGAGCCTCATTAGGAAAGGAAGGAAGGAAGGCAGACATATCTTTGTAGCAGGAAGCAGCAAACACTCATGTAAGGGAAGTGAAAGTGGGCTCTGAGGATGGCCAGAGAAAGCTTGGATCCTTTGCCGGGTTAACTTTGTCTCACTTTGGCACTGAGGACGAACCCAGGGCTTCACATGCTGCCCAGGGCTTCACATGCTGCCCAGGGCTTCACATGCTGGGCAAGTGTTAAGCTGCTGAGCTCCAGCCCAGACTGGTTTGTTTTGTTTTTTACTTATTACATCATGGATGTGGTCAAAATTTAAACATTGTGTGCTCCTTATTGTTCACCTTCAGTCCATAAATATTTCTTCTCAGAAGCAGCTACTGGTATCGTGTGTGTGTGTGTGTGTGTGTGTGTGTATGCGTGTGTGTATGTGTGTATATGTGTGTGTACGTGTGTGTATGTGTGTGTATGTGTATGTGTGTGTATGTGTGTGTATGTGTGTGCATGTATGTGTGTATGTGTGTGTATGTGTGTATATGTGTGTGTATGTGTGTGTGTATGTGTGTGTATAGAAATAGCTTCCTAAATGATAGTTGATTTTACACATTGTTCATTGTCTTGATTTTCTTTTAATTTAATAAATTGTCCCAGAAACTACATCAGATGGCCCTATGCTCTCTGTGGCTCTTTTCCTAACAGTGTGGTATTTCACCGTGAGGAGCTCTGGGTCACTTGCTAAGCCAGTCCTGATGGGAACATGTCGTTACCAGTGTTCAGTGCTGTTCTGGGTACCGATGTGGTATACTTGAAGCCACGCTGCGGAATGGGGTTTGGGTTTTGGAGGAGAAGAGAACATACGTAGAAGAAGAATTAGGGGGTAGAGATGGGAGGGGCTGGAAGCCTGGTAAGCCCTGTAGAGATTGCAGAGAAGGTAAGTCAGGAGGCAGCAGGCTTAGGGCCAGCTTTAGTTCTGTCCTGTGATTTTATACAAGTTACTGCATCTGTCTATACTCCTCCTCCCCCCTCAGAAAATAGCGAGGATAATATGAACTTCATTGATCTGTTGTAAAGCTAAAAAAAAAAAA
>NW_022196904.1:175919508-175920265 GCF_008632895.1 Mastomys coucha | reverse complement strand
AAAAAAAAAAAAAATTCTTGACTGTGGGAAAATGGGCGAGCGTACTCTACAATAACAGCAGCAATTATCTCTGGGTAGTTGCGTTCGAAACGTTTTGTGTTTTCTTTTCTATTTTCTGCATTATCTGTGTTATCTAAAAGTTCTTCAGTGTGCATGTGTTATGCTCACAACCAATGAGAAAGAATATGGACTAGATGATCGTGGCAGACCTGGCAGGAAGTTATCCATAGACGCCATTACAGGACCAAACATTTGGTCATGACTGCTTGGCAGCAACTGCCGGAAGAATTCAGGTGGCCCAAGAGCAGGTCAAATGGAAGACCTGAGTGAACTGGAGACGTTTGCAGGGAAGGCAACACAGCTGTGGTCAAGGCTGGGGGGAGGGGCTCCCTGTTCTCCTTCCTTCACTCAGGTACTGAAGCAGTACAGATCCTGGCCAGGCACCATGCTTAGCCCTGGAGACACCATGCCTTTGGAGCTTCTGGTGAAAGTCCATGGAGACATAAATTGCTTCTACGAAATGTTAACTCAAAAGCAGTTCAAACCTTCTGTGATCCTATGAGGCATTTGGCTTAGTCATGGAAGTCAGGCAGGCTTCCTGGAGGAAGCCTCCCCTGCATTAGACCAAGTTGAAGGGCAAACAGGTGCTATCCAAGCAACAAGGTAAAGGAAGCTCGATCCAGGAAGAAGGAGTAGCTGAGTGAATGCTGCAGGAACAGAAGGAAGCCCCTCCCACCCCAGCCCTAAAGCCCCTCCC
>NW_022196904.1:175919129-175919493 GCF_008632895.1 Mastomys coucha | reverse complement strand
CCCCAAAGCCCCTCCTACCCCAGCCCTAAAGCCCCTCCTACCCCACCCCAGCAGAAGGAAGCCCATGCATGAGGCACATGTGCAGAAAGCAAGGACAGGTTGGAGATGCTGCTCTGGCAGCTGCATTCACAGAAGAGTTTAAACGCACACATGATTCTCTCAGTCTTGTGTTTTCAGCAGCCTGTTAGTCGGAGAGACTGGAGCCATGGTGTCAGTGAGGAGACCACTGGGTGGTGACATAGATAAAAGGAGAGATGAAGAAGAAAAGGATGGGGTGAGCAGGTGAGAGGACAGCTGGACTTCTGTGAATGGGGTAGGGTGGGAGGAGCTTTAGGGCTGGGGTGGGAGGGGCTTTAGGGCTGGG
>NW_022196904.1:175913420-175918836 GCF_008632895.1 Mastomys coucha | reverse complement strand
TAGGGCTGGGGTGGGAGGGGCTTTAGGCCTAGAGTGGAAGGGGCCCTCCTGCTGGGGTGGGAAGGGCTTTAGGGCTGAAGTGGGAGGGGCTTTAGGGCCAGGATGAAAACCTCAGCCAGGGATAAATGATAAACTGATGCTCACCGCCCAGATGGAATGTTTACCTGGGCCAGGCCCCAAATAACTCTTAAAACAGAAAAACCCTCCAACATTCTGCCTTCTTTCACTACCACCTCACCTTAAAAAGAAAATGATGCTGGGTGGTGATGGTACACGTCTTTAACCCCAGCACACAGGTATGAGGATCTCTTAGTTCCAGGCCAGCCCAGCCTACAGAGCGGAGTTATTGGACAGCCAGGGCTACAGAGAGAAAATCTATCAAGAAAGAAAGAAAGAAAGGAAGGAAGGAAGGAAGGAAGGAAAGAAGGAAGGGAGGGAAGGAGGGAGGGAGGGAGGAAGGAAGGAAGGAAGAGAGAAAGAAAGAAGCAAAGAAGCAAGAGAGAGAAAAAATGAAGGACAGAAAGAGAGAAAAAGTATAGCTTTAATTTTTTTCAAACCTTATTTTTAATGATGGTTCTTAAACAATTTAACCTCCCTGGTAGCCCACCACTCACCAGAGGTAGTGGAAAAGAAAGGATACGAGGAGAGTGGAGTTGTTTAGAAGGTTCTTTGGAGCAACTCCCGTTTGTGTTGTCTGGAAATCCGCAGTTCAGTTCACAGATTGGCAGTGGCAGCTCCATCCACTTGCAAACACTTCACGGATACACCAGCAGTCCAGTTCGGTAGAGTCAGGTTAGCAACAGTGGTGACACGACCTAGCAGAGACAGCCAGGCCTCAGCCTTGGCTTGAGTCAGCAGGAGAGACCCAGAGGAACACCGGAAATTCTCAGCTGTGCCTCTTTCAGCGAAGCAAAGATCAGAGAAGACTCGAGACCTACAAGTGCTGCACAGCTAGCTCTGTAAGCAAGCCTCGCTCAGCCTCTGTCACTGTCTGTGGAGTCCTATTTATACCCTCCAGACATCATGTGTCCTCCACAGGTCTTGCCTCAGCACATGCATCCAATCAGCCCGAGTCCACTGAAGTGGCAAGAAACTGCAGCACACCTCCAGGAGTTTTTTGGTGTGTTTCTCTCTATGGCATCCAGACAAATGCAGCTCAACTATGCAATGTAAGGCAGACCAATACATGTTACATTGTTAGCAAAAAATCCTTCATCACATGTCCTTTCAGGTGCTTGCTTTAGCAGAACATCCTCTCTCCTGTGTGTGCTTCAGGGGAACACTCCTTCACCAGTCAGTTGGCCTTAGCCTTTCACATCTGTGTCCACTTTAATGAAACACTTCTCTCGTGTTTTCCTCAGCAAAACACCATCCAACCAACTTAACAAAGAGCCCTTAAAGTTTCCACTTCAAAACAGAGAATGCTACTGTGCATGTGCAGGATGCATGTGAGTACAGGTACGTATGTGGCTGCAGTGGCTATACGGAGGTCAGAGGACAGCTTTCAGGAAACGATTCTCTCCTTGCACTGTGGGACTTGGGGTCCGAACGTGGGCTGGCAAGCTTCCACAGCAGGTGCTTCCACCCACTGAACCATGTTGCAATAGCACCGATTTTTTGTATATTGATCTTATTTCATTCACGCAGTTGCCCCTTGGGATGAAGAGGGCCACTCTCAGTCAGTGGCTGTCTGGGCTTAGCATCTTGATGTTGGTGGGGCTTGTGATAATAGTAAAGGTTCATGAAACACTACAGTAAGAGCAGCAATTAACTGCTGCTGGGTAGTTAACTGAATTTATGTTGTTGTTGTTTTTAAATTTTTATTTTATTTATTTTATATGTATGAGTACACTGTAGCTGTACAGATGGCCGTGAGCCATCATGTATGTGTCTGCTGGGAATTGAACTCAGGACCTCTGCCGGCCCCACTCACTCTGGCCCTGCTCGCTCCGGTGTAATTCACTGTAGCTGTCTTCAGACACACCAGAAGAGGGTGCCGGATCTCATTATGGGTGGTTGTGAGCCACCATGTGGTTGCTGGGATCAAAACTCAGGACCTTCGGAAGAACAGTCAGTGCTCTTACCCGCTGAGCCATCTCGCCAACCCTGCTGCTGTTTTGAGATGGGGCTCCTAGAACCCAGGCTGGCCTTAACTAGCTATTTATCTTGGTCCTCTCACCTGCCAAGGGCTGGAATTGTAGACCTGCATCATGTCAACTCTTGGTGACTATGTTTAGACAGCATAGATGATCAGACAGTAAGAGAGGAACAAAATCCTTAGAGGTGGGGCAGAGATTTACACCAGCATTCTGGTTCTAGAGGATGACCACTAAACTACCCTGCCACAGAACTTTATTGAGCAGGAGAGTATGTGACGAAGGCTGTGGCTTTGAAAGATCAATATGGTGGTAGTGAGCCGGATGGAAGGGTGGGAGAGATCAGCTTGGAGGCAAATGGGCAGGAGAATGCAAAGAGATGGGAGGGACAGATGGATAGAGAGGCCATTGATTGGAGACTGATCAAGCTTGTAGGAGACCCATCTCAAGTTTGTAGGCTTATATTTTTCAAAAACTTACTTTAACAAGTGTACTTAAATGCTTTAACCTCCCTTCTAGCCCATCACCCAACAAAGGGAGTGGAAAGGAGAGGTTAATAGAGCAAAGGAGGGTGTGGCCCTCTTTAGAAGTAGTTCTTGGTAGCAAATCCAATCCGCCCCATTGGGATATCCGCAGTTCAGTGCACAGGACTCAGCAGCTGTAGCCCAGCCCACTCACAAACACCATTCATGAATCAGCTACAGGCAGTTCAATCCAGAAGAAACCACAAGGCTCTGCCAATCCACCCGAGTCTGCAGAAGTGGCAAGACGCCACTGGAATATCCCCAGAAGGTCTTTGGTGGCATTTCTTTGTATGAAGTCATGACAAATGATGCCCAGAAAAGAGTGGCTAGGCAAACTAATATCACAAAGCTTCATCAGCGAAGATCACAGTCAGCAAAACCCAGTGATGACCAGCCAAGAGTGGCAAGGTGATCCAATACCACACAGCATCGTCCACTGTCTATTGGGTTGTATCTATACCCTTTCCAAACACCCTGTGTTCACTCTAGCAGAGCATCACATGCCTTTTCCCCAAGCTGCTTCCAGAAAATCACCACCTGTCGGTTCTCAGCAAAAACATCCTCGCCGAAGTCAGTTTCCAGAAAACAATCACATGACACAACGAGTCTCCAAAGAAAACAGAAATTTCCACTTCATAAGGTCTGGGATAGTCATGTGCCACTATTCCCTGCTCAGTATAAATTTATTTATTCGTTTATTTTTAATTATATGTGGGGGGTGTGCCTGTGTGTGTGTACATATGCGCACATGTGTGCATGCACATTGAGTGCAGTACTGCGGAAGCCTTAGGTGTGGCTATTGCTGGAACTGGAGTGCAGACTGTTGTGAGCTGCCTATCCTGGGTGGTGGGAATTGAACATGGGTTCTCTGGAAGAACAGTATGGACTACAAACTCTTAACTCCTGAGCCATCATCTCTCCAGGCCCCAAAACATGCATTTTTACTCTCATAGGTCCGTAGGTCAGACACAACTGTGGTCCCTCCCAGATTCACAGAGATTGGGCTCTAGTTGGTCAGGGCTTTTTTTTTTTTTTTTTTTTTTTTTTTTTTTTTTTGAGGTTTTGGGGAAAGACTCCGATCACACTCATTCCTACTGATGGCCGATTTCCACTGCCTGCTGTCTGCATCCTATCGGCTGTCAGCAGGAGAGTCAGTTGGAGATGGCAGCAGCCACTATCTGGTCCATTTCTATGTCCCCTCTGCCATTCTGTGCTTTGATGATCCCCCAATTCTCCTCCCGCCAGCTGCCCCCAAGGCTTTCTACATTTCAAGGGTTTTCACTCACCATGACCCCCTGCCTCAGATCATGTCCCTTGAGTCACACGACATAATGGCAGTGGTGAGACCTTCTGGTGAAAATCCCAGAACCAGCTGAAGAGTCTGTGCAAGGACTTGTGTTCAAGTGTCTTTGAAAGCTGAGTGAGGAGGGAGACAAGAAAGGTATCCTGTGAGGCACAAGGGGACTTGCAGGCTGGAAAGGGAGCTATTGGAAATGTGTTAACAGCACTGGGAGCGGCCCTCGGGAGAGCACTAGGTGGGAAAAGAGCTGTTGAATGAGATGGGCCTCCAGGCAGATCCCTAAAACAAGAAATGGACGGTCCCTCTTGGCAGTTACCACCTCCCTCTTTCTTTATGTATGCATTTATTTATTTTTAAGCCACACACACAGTTAGGATCATGAATCACATGACTTCTGTGGGAAATACTGGGCAGGTCCTTGGTCACCTGGATCAAGATTTCCAGTCCCCCCTTTCTAAAATCTCTGTGTTCCTACCCAGTTAGTAGGTCTCCCTAGGTGGCCATTATTTGGGTATCAACCACCAGAGGTTAGTTTTGTTTCGACTAGAACTTCATCCTAATGGTCATCTAACACATACTCTCATTAAATAACTTATGCAGGTGTAAGGTATAATTGAGTGATGGATGATAACATTCATGAAGATTAACATTCATGAAGCCCTGGGCCCAATCTCTACCATCAAAGAAAGAAAAAGTAAATAAAAAAGGTGTATGGTATATTTGTTATACCCTGGGTAACATATCAACACTGGGCATGACAGGGTAAATAGTCAAGATGCTAGGCTTCATGAACCCTAAGCTTAGCCCAGAAGTGTTCAAATAGAAGTGTTCACTTCTATAGGAAGGTACAAGGTGACCTGGGGACAGGGTGGACAGAGAAGAAAGAGAGTAAATGACTAAACCTCGGGGAAATGTGCGTGTGCATGTATGTGCGTGCGTGCGTGTGTGTGCGTGCGTGCGTGTGTGTGTGTGTGTGTGTGTGTGCGCGTGTGTGTGCGTGCGTGTGTGTGTGTGTGTGTGTGTGTGTGTGTGTGTGTGTGTGTGTGTGTGAAGGGAAGCATAAGAGAGTCAATGTGTGGCAACTGAAGAGCCAGAGAGCTCCAGGAGGGCAGGAGCGGCCGCTAGCCTCGCCTGTTCTGAGAGGTTAATCAACGTGTATTTATGAGGCACCTGTTCTGTACAAGGCTAAGTGTCTGGAGAAGAATACAGAGCAGAATAAAACTCCCTGTAATAATGATCTCTAACATGCCTATAGACATAAGTGAAGGCCCTGGTGGGGGCAAACACCATAAAACTCAAGTACGAACATGTCATTCTCTGCTTAAGATCTTCCTATGGCTTCTCATTAGTATCGGGACTGGTACCAAAGGCTCACATGGCCTCTCTGGCCCTGTGGTCTGATGCTGTGGACTTGGGAACCCATAGGTCTCACCTCTCTCCTTGTCATTCTGGCTAAACTGACATCCTGGCCCCTACACACACACACACACACACAC
>NW_022196904.1:175878211-175913410 GCF_008632895.1 Mastomys coucha | reverse complement strand
ACACACACACACACACACACCTTGTTCTGCTCCCTGGACTCCACGGCCTTCATATATTCCATTCCTCCTGTTCAACGGATTGCCTTCTCCTCCTTAACCCTAGAGAGTCCCAGTTAACTCTGCTCGCCCTTATCTACAGCTTAGCACAGTGGTGACCTCCTCAGATGCGCTTTCTCTGATTTGCTGACTTAAAACACCTTTCTGGTTTGCACTCTGTCAGCTTGTCACATGGAACAAATGTCCTCACTTTCTTTGTCATGGTGAGTAATGGTATATCCACGTGATAATGGCATTTATTACAGACTGGGCACCCTTGTGAGGAGAGCAAGGGCCGCTCTTGCTTGTGATTGTCATCGAATTTCCAGCACCTAGCTTACGTACCAAAGGCTTGGTAAACACTTGCTGAATGAGTGAGCTTGCAGATGTAGAGTCCCGAGCCCTGTCTTTGAGCCTTGGCTACATGACCTTGGGTCCATGGCTTTCTTCACTTCCCTGGGACTCAGTTTCATCATCCATAAAACGAAGGGATGGATTCTCAAAGGACCTCTCCAGCCTCATGTCCTTGGATTCCATGACTCACACTCATAAGAATGTCACTGGGCCGCCCGCCAGCACATTAGCACTGATATTAGTAAGTGCTGAGTAAGAAGGTGGCAAATGTCTGCTGGAGGGACAGGACAGAGCGGCAGCAGCTGCAGGGACACTCAGAGATGGCCTGGAAGAGGTAAGTAGAGGAGCATGGGAAAGAAGGGGTTTTTTCAATGCATGCCTATGATCCCAGCACCTTTGAGGCAGAGAGGAGGGCTACTAGCTGGGGGCCAGCCTGGACTACATTATATAGTGAGTTGAAGGTCAGCCTGGGCTACATGGCAAGCCTCTGGTGCCAGGGGAGAGACAGAGACAGGGAGACAAAGTCAGAGAGACAGAGACAGAGACAGAGACAGAGACAGAGAGAGACGCACATGCACACACACATGCCTCAATCTGTAGCTTGCCTGCCATGGTCTTGTTTTTCTCTCAAACTTTAATAAAATGGTCCTTGAACTTTAAAAAAAAATCATTGTTTAACAGGAGAAGGGAATGTAGCTCAGTGGTAGAGCATTTGCTTAGTATGAAAAATGCTACAAATTCTATCCCCAACAATGAAATAATAATAATAATAGTAATAATAATAATATAAATTAATAAATACTTTTTTAGGCCCCCAGAGCTGGAGCGAGATATCATCCAGCAATAGACAACTAACACAGTAAGGTAAATGATAGCATCTCTTTCTTTAAAAGAAAATTTGCTTGTTTATTTTATGTAAGTGGGTCCTTTGTCTGTATGCACATCTGTACACCAGAAGAGAACGTCGGACAGTTGTGAGCTGTCATAGTACTGGTAATTGAACTCAGGACTTTTGGAAGAGCAGCGTGTATTCTTCCACAGAGCTATCTCTCCAGCCCCAGTGTTACCATTTCTTTATTCTACAAATGGGAGCACTAAGGCCATGAGGGATTATGAATTCACCTAGCATTAGATCACTAGTGACTGATGAAAAACAGGATTGAACTGAGTTGTTCCAGCTCCAAGGGCCATACGAGCAACCACTAGTTTAAAAAAAAAAAGGGACCTTTCAGACATGCCCATGTTCTTATTCTTGGGAGTAGAGAATATATTGTGAAACTCCGTGAAAAGGGACTTTGTGAATAGAATTACCTCAGTGCTCTTGAGACCCGTGGATTCTCCAGGATGATCTGAATGTACACAGCACAAGCGCATGCCCTTTATGAAAAGAAGCAACAGTGTCAAATCAAAAGCAAGGTGACACAGGGCTGTGACCTGGAGAATGAGGGTAGCCTTTAGAAGTAGGACTGGCAAGGACACAAGCTCCCTGAGAGCCTTGTAAGGAGGAGCAGGCCCTGCCCACACCTTGACTCTCATACAGTGGGAATAACTTCAGACTTCTAGTCCACAGGCATTAACTGTGGCCAGGCCCAGCAGAACAATGATTTTTTTTTTTTTTTTTTTTTTTTTTTTTTTTGTATTTTCAAGACAGGGTTTCTCTGTGTAGCCCTGGCTGTCCTGGAACTCACTCTGTAGACCAGGCTGGCACTCGAACTCAGAAATCTGCCTGCCTCTGCCTCCCAAGTGCTGGGATTAAAGGCGTGCGCCGCCACCACCGCCCGGCAGAACAATGATTCTTTAAAACAGTTTTGATAGTTGTGTGTGGGGGCTGGGCATTTCTTCCGCTCTGGGTGGTGCTGGAAGTTCAGACAGTTGCATTCAATTAGAAATCCGGCTATGGGTTGAACAACTAAAGCGGTCTCACACCCATGTCTGGCACTTGGTACTGGCTGCTGGCTAGAGAGCCTTGGTTCGAGCCTCCTTCCCTCCACCAACTTCTCAGCTTCTCTCGCTTCAGATCTCTTCTTAGGGCTGCTGCTTTACACGGCAGGCAAAGCTGAGAGGCCTCTTATGTCCTAAGCCCACTGTGTGACACTTCCATGGCATCTTACTGGCCAGACAGATTCAAAGGGAACAGACTTCCCAAAGTCACGATGCACATATCTTACAGGATGTGCAAGCTGCCCCATTAGTTGTGCGAACTCCATAAATTAATCCATAGACTAGAGCAGTGTAGCCAGGTTCGGTGGCATACACGGATAATCCTACATTTGAGAGGCTAAGGCAAGAAGATTCAGAGTTCTAGGCCATGCTTACATATGGTGACTGAGGAAGGGGCTCCAGCTCCACTCAAGAAGGAGAGGATCTGTGTTGCAGTGTCCTGTCGCTGCTGTAATAAGTCACCACAAACCTGGGGGCTTAAAACAACGACATTTAATGCCTTACTCTTCTGTGGAGTAGAAGTCTGAAGTTATTCCCACCGTGTGAGAGTCAAGGTGTGGGCAGGGCCTGCTCCTCCTCCCAAGGCTCTCAGGGAGTTTGTGTTTTTGCTAGTCCCACTTCTGAAGGCTGCCCTCATTCTCCAGGTCACAGCCTGGGCTTCATAGGTAACAAGAAGGGCACCAGTGCAGCTCCACACACAGTATAAGAGGACCTAGAACTTTCCTGCTACCTTGGAAGTGCTCAATATTTTTTTTACAGAGTTCAGGCTTTAGGGTTGGGATGCCTACATCCAAAACCCAACTTTGTGGTTTATGGGTTTTTACCTTCGTGTAGTGGTTTGATCGGGTTTGACCCCCAAAGATCCATGTGTTTGAATATGCTTAGCCCAGGGACTGGCCCTATTAGGAAGTATGGCCTTGTCGGAGGAAGTGTGTCACTGTGCCACTGGGTGTTGAGACTCTCCTCCTAGCTTCCCGGGAGCCAGTCTTCTCCTGTTTGCCTTCTGAACAAGATGTAGAACTCTCATCTCCTCTAGTACTATGTCTGCCTGGACACTGCCATACTTCACGCCATGATGAGAATTGACTGAACCTCAGAATCAGTAAGCCAGCCCCAATTAAATGTTGTCCTTTGTAAGAGTTGCCTTGGTTGCTGGGCAGTGGTGGTGCACACCTTTAATCCCAGCCCTTGGGAGGCAGAGGCAGGCAGATCTCTGAGTTCGAGGCCAGCCTGATCTACAGAGTGAGTTCCAGGACAGCCAGGGCTACACAGAGAAACCCTGTCTGGAAAATCAAAAAAAAAAAAAAAAAAAAAAAAAAAAAAAAAATTGGCTTGGTCATGGTTCTGTTCACAGCAGTAAAACCCTAACTGAGACACTATGGCAAAATGCTTAACCTTTCTAACGCCTTGGTCCTCATCTGTAAGTGAGATTAGTGGTTCTTTCCACCTTATAGGGTTGTTTCAAGAGTGAAATAGTTCCGGCAGTAACACACTCAGGAAGTTTAACTTTTGATAGAGCCAGCTTTATGCTGGGCCTGCCCTCCTTCCCACCATATCCCTTTCTCCTCCCCACCCCCAAACTGTGCAGTTCAGTCCTGCCTCTGCCCCCAGGGGCTGGGATTCTAGGTGAGAGCCAGCATGCCAGGCACCAGGTGTTTCTCGTATGTGCCTTTATTTAAGACCAGATCTGCTGAACAAAGTCCCACACTGGAATCCGTGCATGTGTAATTTATGAGGCAATGAAGGTCCAATGTCTTAAGACATTTGGGGATGGAACCCAAATGGACTATGGTTAGGACTATGATCCTAGTCTGGGTGACAGCTCAACCATTTCCAATGTATGAATGATGTCGAGATTTTAGTGTTTCAGTTTTTTGTTCATTTTTGTTTTGTTTTCTTGGGTTTATTTGACACAGGGTTTCTCTGTGTAACAGAGCCCTGGCTCTCCTGGAACTCACTATTTGGATCAGGCTGGCCTCGAACCACAAAGACCCACCTGCCTCTGCCTCCTGAGTGCTGGGATTAAAGGCATGTGCCACCACACCTGGCTTGTTTTTGTTTTTTTTTGTTTTTTTTGTTTTGCTTTGTTTTTGTATTTTTTTTTTGAGACAGGGTTTCTCTGTGGATCCTGGCTGTCCTGGATCTCATTCTGTAGACCAGGCCGGCCTCGAACTCAGAAATCTGCCTGTCTCTGCCTCCCAAGTGCTGGGACTAAAGGCGTGTGCCACCACCGCCTGGCTTGTTTTTGTTTTTTAAGTAGGGAACCAGCAGTATATTTTGAAGACTCTGATTTTGGCTTTTTTCTTCTTAGGTAAAAACACCTGCCAACAAGCACATGTTTACCACATGATCTCTAACGAGGTGAAGTGGAATTGATATGTTTCTATGAGCATAACCTTTTATATAAGAAGCATAGCTTCATTGGCAGGACTGCTGACTGGATAGAAGTGCTCGCCACCAGACCCCATGGCTTGGATTTAACTTGTGGAACCCACATGGTGAAAGGAGAGAACCAATTCCTCCCTGCAAGTTGTTCTCTGACCTCCGCACATACAGTGAGGCTTGCTTGTATAACATGGGTTTGCACACATGCTAGGTGGTATCGTGGCGCACCCCTTTAACCCCACGTGGGAGGCAGAGGCAGGTGGATCCCTGAGTTCAAGGCCAGCTTGGTCTACAGCGTGATTTCCAGGACAGCCAGGGCTACACAGAGAAACTCTGTCTCAAAATAAACAAAGCAAACAAAACAAACAAAAACAAAAAAAGCAAAACCCCAAAGAAACAAAACACAAAATAAAAAAACCACACAAAACAAAACAAAACTAACAGCAATTTTAAAAAGTGCTCATTGTACACCAGGCTCTTACATCATCTAGTTACAGGTAGGTACCACATCATTCCCTTTGGGCAGACAATGACACTGAAGCGTATATGCTAAGCTAGTAATCAAAGGGGCTGGATAGCAAGCCTACTAGAAGTCACTGGAAATCTTTTCCTATTAAAAACAAAACAAAACACTATTCTCTCTCTCTCTCTCTCTCTCTCTCTCTCTCTCTCTCTGTGTGTGTGTGTGTGTGTGTGTGTGTGTGTGTACTCCTGTGTACATGCATGTGACAATGATTTCAGAAGACAAGTTTGAGGAGTTGTTTTTACCTTCCACTGTGATTTAGAGAACTGAACTCTGGTCGTTAGGACTGCGTGGCGAGCACTTTTCCCGCTGGGCCGTCTTGCTGGCTCCTCTATAGGAAATCTAAAATATTTATTTATTATTTACTTATTTATTGTGTGTATGTGTGCCTGCATAAGTTTATGTGCACCCTGATGGTGCAGGTGCCTATAGAGGCCAGAAGAGAGCTTTGGATTCCCTATAAGCAACTGTGAGCACCCAGTGTGACTGTGGGGTACTGGGTACCTGGTACGGGGGTACCTGGGTCCTCTTCTATAGCAGCAAGTGGTCTTAACTGCTGAGTCATCTCTTCATCTTCATCCCCTCTATTGGAAACTTTTTTCTGTTTAATTGTTTTTATTATTATTACTATTTATTTATTTATTTTTGAGACAGGGTTTCTCTGTGTAGCCTTGGCTGTCATGGAACTCATGTTGCAGACCCGGCTGGCCTCCAACCCACATCGATCCATCTGCCTCTGCCTCCCAAGTGCTGGAATTAAAGGTGTGCACCACCATAGCACGGCCATTGGAAACTTTTGATGAGGACTCTACAGGTGACATGTGGAGCAGAGGCAGAGAGATTAGGAGGGGAGAGGTGGTGCCAGGGAGAGGTCCGAGAGCTGACAAGGGAATGGGGCGTTTGATGGGAGGAGGGTAAACTAGGATTCAGGGTTCAGGTGGAAGGTTCTGGAAGGACTATTCTCAAGGCTGAGAAGGGGAGGGAAAGACAATGAAAGAAAGGATCATGTATACCATGAGAAAACAACTGTGTGAACTTGTGGGAATTGGCCCTCTCCTTCTACTGAGTGGGTTCCAGAGATCAAGTTCAGGATGTCAGGCTTGGTGACAGGCATCTTCACTTGCTGAGCTATATATATATCTCACCGGTCCTGCCTTACGTTGTTTTGAACCAAAGCCTTATTATGTCTCCCAGCTGACCTGAAACTCACCATGTAGTAGATCTCAAACTCACATCCCTGCTCAGCCTCCCGAGTTTTAGGAAGGAGCATGGCTTTTAGAAGCAATCAGTTCTGGGTTCAAGGGCAGCCTCTGTTTCTTCGGAGCCCTCCTTTCCCCGTGGAGATCTTATCTGTGTGGATGATAGCATCTGTTTCTAAGGATGTTGGGAAGGATTATGGAGAAGACAAAACAACACGACAAGCTTCGAGTACACTCTTGGTACAGAGTAGATGCTTCTAGGAACCTGGCTTCCTCCACTGGCCTTCTGCTCACTCAGCACTCTCATTTGGCCCAGCCTGTCCCCTAGGCCCCACCTGTTAGCATTTTGCCCACCTAGCTCCAGCAGCTCTTGTATTCTCAATCATTTGCCTGACCCTGGCAGCTTGCAGAAGTCAGAGGATTGTCTCTCCCTGGTACTCCAGAGTTTTCTGGATTACTCGTGGAAAACCTGGCCACACCCATTGCTTTGAGTACAGGTATGTGTGTTGGAGTTTATTAGACTTGTAACAAACACAAGAAGGTCTCCTAGCCTAAGCGCTGTCAGGTAGCAGGGAGGCAGTTTTGCATCTGTTTTGTGTGTGTGGTGTGGGGATGGAGAGGAGGTTGGGGAATCTGGAAGGTCTTGATTAATTCCTGAGTCCCCAGAAATTAATCAGAGTTTGATGCTGTATGGGGGTAGGGTTGAATGATCTGGAGACTGCAGAAAATGTGGGAGAGGAGAACCCATTGCATTGCAGGTGGACGGAAGGTCCTGCCCACAAGGCCCTCTTGGGTGAGAGCAGGAAGGTAAGTTCTGGCAGACAGAGATGGAGCCTCTGGCTTGGGATTAGAGTCAGGGAGCAAGGGAGGAAGATGATGGTCCTGTGGGTGGGTCTTGGAGTTCTGTCTGACTCTCTCACTTCTCCTGAAGATTCTCTGGGCCACCTGGCCTGTCACCAACTTAAGCGCAAACCTCCTCATGACTCTTCCCTCTCACCAGATATGGGTTTTCTTCATCTTGTAACCTTTCTAAGCTGAGGACTGAGCCCTAAAGGATCTGCCCCTATTTTGCCATACCTTTTCCAGGGGAACCCTTGTTTTAGATATGGATGCTGTTTTCCTCAGTCAGTGAAACAACAGGAGGTGTTTTCCTCTGTCCCACTGAGAGGACAGTTTAAATAGCCATAAAATGAATATAGGCCCCTGGATAAGTTCAGTGCAATCGGAGAGCTGTAACTCTCTCTGACCAGTGTCCCAGTACCTTAGTGTAGCTTGAGACTGGAGGGGCTACATGCAAAGGTATGGTAACATCATTTTCTGCTTTGTGTAATAATATCAAAACTGCCATCTAAGAAGACCCCTACACTAATCCTAGGAGGCAGCCTTAATTGCCTAAAATTGACAGATGAAAAACTGATGTTCGGGGCGAGGGGGTGGGGTGGGAGGGTGTAAAGTGACTTGCCAAGATCCACTCTGCAGTGTCAAAACTGGAGTTCAGTTTAGAATCCGTGTCTGAAGTCAGGCACTTCCAGAAAGAGCCGCAGGGCTCTGGAGGAAACACAAATAAGACAGGGAGCTCTGGGAGGAGTCTGCAGAGGCAGGGCCTCATTGGCAAGTAAGCTGGAGAATGGGTAGAGGAACATCTTAGCAGGAGGGAACAGTGAGCTTATTTGAGAGGCTTTAGCTAGCTGGGTCCTGTCTGTAAGGTACAGATGTTGAGGCTTGGAACCCAACCCTTACTTCCTATGGATGATCTGGGCTTGGTTATGGTGTGTATGTGTGTGTGTGTGTGTGTGTGTGTGTGTGTGTGTGTGTGTGTGTGTGTTCTCAGGCTTCTTCTGTAGCCTAACCTCTGTGAGAAGTCCCTTCTGATTGGTCCCTGGAGCAACTTGAGCTGACAGCATGCTCAGCATCCCAATGTCCCCCTTTGGGCCCTGGAGGACAGTGTGTACCTCCTGTCCATACCCTGATGCCCTATAGAAAAACTTCTACTACCTGTCCAGGTTCCTCCCCTGCAGGTCAAGGTTCCCACGGTGGACAGGCTCTTGCAATGATGAATCACTGGCCCCAACGCACATATTATTATGAAATGGGTTTATTACACTCTAAATCTCTCACTAATGTGTCGCTGTTTAATCCCTTTATCCAATTCTCAGTCTCTTAGGCCCAGCCATAGCACACTCTCTCTCTCTCTCTCTCTCTCTCTCTCTCTCTCTCTCTCTCTCTCTCTCTCTCTCTCTCTGGCCAGGATGAAGACTGAGTATTTTAGTGAATAATTTTTGACTCCAGGAAGGGGGAACGAGATGGAGTCTTTTTTAGGAGAGAGGCCAGATACAGCCATGCAGCCCTGAGAGAAGTTCAAGGGCATGACCGAAGGCCTTGCAAGTGGTAGCACCTTGAGCGTGGGGCCTTCCTCAGTCTGAGTCACTAATGGAGTTCACCTGACTGCCTGTCTACCTTGTCTGTTTGTCCATCTCACTTTTCTCCTTTCTTAGACTCACACCTGCTAGCTGCCCTGTTTCATCTCTGGTCCCTGCCCCCATCGCTTGCTCACCACCTCTCTGACTGTTAGACTGTCTCTTGCCTCCCTGAAGCCAGGGTCAGGATGATGACATTGGTCCCCTCTGGATGAGGGGTCCATGATCCTGAGTTCCCCCACCCCATTCCAGCCTCATATTCTGGAAGGTTCCAGTGGTTCCTTCTATTGGATCCTGTCTTTCCTTTTCTTTCTCTCTTTCTTTCTTTCTTTCTTTCTTTCTTTCTTTCTTTCTTTCTTTCTTTCTTCCTTTTCTTCTTGAGACAGGGTTTCTCTGTATAGTCCTGGCTGTCCTGAAACTCACTCTTTAAACCAGGATCATGGATCTGTCTTTCCAAGTCACTTCTTTACCCCAGCTTCACTAACCAGCCACCTCCCTACTTGGGTACCCCCTACTCATGTATCTACTACCCTTCCTTCTCAGTGTATCCCTATCCATCTTTCTCAATGTATCCCTACCCATCTTTCTCAGTGTATCCCTACCCTTCCTTCTCAACCCCAGCTCCTCCCATCAGCCCCTCTGTCAGGCCCTGGCCTGCCAACAACAGTCTCCTCCTCTTCTGCTGCCCCAGATCGCTGGAGCTGACTCCAGTTTTCCTGGCCTCCTCCTTCCTTTCCTCACTACTGTCTGGCCACCTCCCTGCTGGCCTCCTCTCCCTCCCTCCGTCTCTATCTCTGTCTCTCCCAGTGTCTCTCCCCAGCAGTCCCTCCCCACTCTGACACACCAGCCAGCCGGTAAGGCAGCCAAGGCTTCCTGCTGTCAGCTGGGGAATAGATAAAGATAAATGATATTATGTTAAATTCCACTTAATGACAAATTTTTAATTTTCTGAACATGGTCATTTTCTGGCTAGTGAATCAAGTGGAGGGAGCTAATTACATGAAGATCTGAACAAAAATAACTCCTAATTTTCAAGGATAATGGAAGAGAAATGTTGGAGATTAATGGCACTATTTATCTTTTTTAAATTTCTATCTTTCTCTGTGATAGCCGTGCTCCCCAAGGAAAATATTCATAAAATGAAATTGAAGTCGTAACTTAATAGGTTATTAAAATTTTTGAGTGCATATCACTTTCCTTCCGCAGCACTGTAAATTTAAATTGAAGTTTGCGGCTCCCCGAGTCACCAGCGGAGTTTTTTTTATGATGGCACAATAGAGAGAAGCATGCATCTTTGTCAGGAGGTATTTGCTAGTCTAATTTTATGGCAGGCCGGATTATCAGACGGGAATGGCAGCGCCGGGGGAAGCTGACAAGCCCGCAGCCGGCAGCCATGTGTTTCCATTAGCGCCCCGAGCCGTCCGGGGCTTCTCTGGACTCTCATTTTCCAGTTCAGTCTTTTATCTTGATTTAAAGTGAGGGCGCCCAATATTCAGGGCCTGTCATTTTTCTCTCTCACACTCTCTCACGGCTCTTCCTTGTGTCTCCCCTCCCACTTCCTCTGCTCGGCGGGCCGCCCTCTCCCTTTCATCTCTGTGCCTGTAGCATGTGCACTGTCCACCCCGTTCCCATCTTCCCCTCATCCTCCGGCATCCTCCCTCCAGACTCCTCCATCCATCCCAGCCCTTTCGGCTCTGGGCTCTGTCCTGGGAGGCCGGAGAGAGGGGAGGGGAATTGGGGCTGTTGGACTGCCCCTGGAGTTATAAATTTAAGGGAAGCCTTCTCCCCCTGGGCTCATCAGACCAACTTCTGACTGGGGGCCTGACTGTGTATATAGCAGGAGAGGTCCTCTAGGCTCAGGCTCAGGCCCATCAGGCCCCCTAATTGAGTGTTAATAGAGTTGCCAAGGGGGAGGGGTCGCAGCTGTTGGCTCTGGGGACAGGAGGACAGGGAGAATTATTACTATCTCTCCCATGGTCCCCAGTCTCTGCTTCCATTCAGGTCTCTGCTCCTGGCTTTGTCTCTGAGTATAGAATCACAGACCTAGAGGGAAAGCTCAACCTGAGACCAGCCAACGCTCGCACATGTCATGGGTTGAACGACACTCAAGTTCAGAAATGGAGAATACGTTGGCCTTGGTCTGGAAACTCGTTAGTGGCTGAGAGAGGAAGTTGGACCACCTAGACACTTAGATGGATGCACTTTGATTTGACTGTTCTGGTTCCCTCTGCATCTTTCTGCTCTTGGATGGAAGCCACGCCCCCCCTCCCATCTAACTTGACTCCGAGTGTGTCGGAGTTGTGCGCATGCGTGTTCTTCCAGACCCAGACCTCCATCTTGATCTTGACACCCTAAGTAAGATCTTCTCGTGGACGCTTCTCTCTGCCCACGCAATACTTACCAAGTCCTTTCCTCTTCCACCTTGTCCCTGGTCTCTTCACACGGGCTCACCACACCTGTCCCTTGTCCCCATATTGTTCCCTTGTCCCTCCCATCTTTACCCAAATCTATTAGATTCTCCAAATGCCTTCCTGTGCTGCTCAGTGTTTGTGAAACTTTGAGTTCCACGCTCTCACCACCCTGTGTGGCCACAGCCGTGTTCCATCTCTGTGTTCTCTCCCCTTTGCCTATCATATGTCCATGGAGGGCCCGTTCTAGCCCTGGTGCCCCTTCCTTTTCTTGTTCTTGGTATCCATAATAGAAATGGCCACCACCTTTTATTTTATCCAACTTTCATGAGTCACCTAAGGTTCCCCTCTTGCTGGGCTCCACAGAATCCCATTGATCATGCCTCTTCTCTGGCCCCATTAGCCTTCCCTCTCCAGGCCGGCCAGCTCGACATTTGTCACCCACTTACCTGCTGCCTGGGCTGTCACTATACTTATTCTGGACCACTGACCCTCTGTCCAGTTCATACACCTTATTCAAGTGGCCACAGGTGTCCCTCTGGGTCGCATGTCCTATTCTACATGTCCCATGCACGTCAGTGGAATCCCCCGATAAGGAAGGCTCCCTTAGAGCCCTTTAGTGTTGAAGACAATGTGAGACCTTTACTCCCTCATTTTATAGATGTTTAGCCAGAAAGTGCCTGGTATTGAGCTGGGGAGGCAGTTGAAAAAGTTACATATTTCAGCACCTAGCACGTCACCATCCTGTCACAGTGTCTTCATTAGGCAGGGAGTTAGTTAGCAATAGTACTTTCAAGTGCAGGAAAACATGGTGCCTTTTAAAAAATGGTATCGGGGTGATGGGGAAAACCCTGTAGCTATGGGAGGAGGGCCTTTCTGTGGCAGCCTTTACCTCCACCCTTTCTCCTGCATCATCTCCAGTTCAGCCCCTGCTACAGCCCCAGCTCCTGCCCCTATGTGCCCCCTGGCCTGGCTGTTTCCAAGGATGGCTTGGTCCCTTTCCCCCTTTTTCGCTCTTGCTGTTGTTGCAGGCGTGTGGCAGGCATGTCACAGGCATGTTGCAGGCGTGTTCTAGACACGGCCATTTCCACTTGGCTGCCTATGCCACACAGGTCAGGTGGTGAGTGGCCTGGGCTGCCCCCACGCCGTGTTTAGCAGGAGAGCTGAGCGGAGGCGGTGCCTGGTTCCCCAGCTACAGTCTCTCGTTAGAAAGAAATTAAAAGCCACTCAATTTTGGCTAATATCCCTCTGAAGGCCTTTAACTCCACCTGTGACTAACCCATTCATAATCGCTCCGTTTTAGTGGCTCAGGCTGATGTAGCCTCAATTAATTTGGGAGGAGAGATAAACGGCCGTTCCTCTTTGTCTCTCATCCATTCCTCCCTTCCCTGTTGTCTCCCCCACAGCCCCTCTGTATCTCTGCCTCCAAGCTCAGTTCTCCGCTCCTTTTCTAGTCTCACCTCTCTTTCTCATCTTGACTGAGTGGCTTGAGCTGTCTGTCTCTTCAACTCTCTTTGTGTCTCAAAGCCTTAGTTTTTTTCCTTTCTGTGGTCTCTTTCTGGCTTCCCCCTGGCTATCTCTCTCACTTCCTGTCTCCTCTTTGTCCATGTCCCTGTTTGGCCCCTGCCCCTTGCTTGTGTTTTTCTCTGCTCCACATTTCCTTCGGCCCCTGACTTTGGCCACTCTATCCACTCCTCGTCACCTCTGGGCCTCCTTGCCCGGCAAGTGTACCCACACAGATCCTCTCTGGTTCTGACCTGGTTTTCTGCCTCCTCATTCTGCTAGGCCCGTTCTTTGTCTCTGTCCCTCTGAAGAGCTTCCTTCTGTTCCCCGGCCCCTTCTCCTTTATCCCCTTTGTGTTGCCTCTCTTCTCCCTGTCCCCTGTGTTTGCTCTTTTCTTGATTCCGATTTATTCTTTTATTCCCAGTGTCTCCGTCTGTGCTCTGGGTCCCTGAGTTTTCTCTCGTTTCCTTTCCCTATCCTGTCTCAGAGATGACTCCCTCCCCGTGACAGCTCAAACCTCTTTTCTTTCGGTGCCTCAGAGCCCCCTAGCCCATGAGTCCTTTTGTCTCCCCCACCCCTCTCGAATTATTATTAATGATAAAAGCTCAAACATCACATCAGTAATTTCTGAGTGAGTTTTGCAATGAAACTGGGGCCTTCTCTGCCCCTCCCGAGTCCCACAAATTTTACTTTTGTAATTTCACGCCTCTGGTTATCGCCACGCTGCTCTGTCCCTCTCTGCCTCTCAGCTCCCCTCCCCTCCCCCCTCCCCCCCGGAGAGAGCACTTAAACTTGTTTTCATTCCCTTATTCTTTATTTTTTTAATGTCCACTCTCTCCGGAGTCAGTAATGTTCTTCCTCTCTTTCCTCTCCCATTTTCTGTTAATTCTGCGCCATCTGCCTTAGCATCTGTTAAAAATAAAATTTCCCTCACACAATGAGAAGCCTCCCTGCTCCTCCCTTCCCCCCTGCAGCCCCCCAGGTTTGGTGCTGGGGCGTCAGATGCCACTTCCTCTCTTGGGATCCTCCCCCCTCCCCCCAGTCCCTAGTCTGGTTTTCAGAGCAGAGACACTGTGCTGGGCAAGCAGGCAGCTGAGAGGGAGGGGTCTGCCCAGGGGGCCTGGAGCTGGAGGGGGCAGCTGCAGAGGGAGCTGGAAATTGGGGGGGGGAATGTACAGAGGATGGACCAGGCTCCACCTTCTTGCTTTTCGGACCGGCCAAGGCTGGAGCTTTGAGCTGCTGAGACAGACCACCTGCACAGGTAGGTGACAACAGGTGGGGCAGAGGCTTAAGGAGACCTGGTACACTAAGGAAGAAGGATGCTCGTCCATCTCTTTGCCCCTTTCTGGAGTGCCTGAGGCTGAGGGGAACATGAGTGATTTGAGGATGATGGGAGGAAGCTACTAAGTCCCACTGGCTGGCCCCAGCTTGGGCTGGCAGTGATGGCACAGAGAGTCTCCTTATGATGGGCAGGCCAGGGCCACCTGCACATGTCTGCTGGAGGATTGTGTTCCTGCTGCCCTGGACTCAGCTGGAAGAGGGGGTGGAGTGGGGTCAATGACTCACATGTCCTGAAGACTTTGGGAGGCAGGAAGCTCTTGGGTAGAAGCCAGCTTCCCAGAGGATCTGAGGCTGTCTGTATACTGTGAGTGTGTGTGCCCATGAGATTAAGGTTCCCTCTGTCCACTGGTCTGCATGGGTGTGTCTAGGACATATGTGTGATGTAAGCTGGCTTGGATATATTTTTTTTTCTGTGCCATCTATATCTGGTCACACTTCTCAAGTGGGAGAGTGTTGTGTTTTAATGTGTATGTCTGTGTCTACCCATGAGATGGGGAGTGACTGTGCATGCTGAGCGACGTTCCTCTGTGTGTTCCTAAGTGCCTTTGCAACACCAAGCCACCAGTCTTCATGCGTATGCCATGGCTCACATCTTACTACTTTGGTGTATTTGTGTGAGAGTGTTATGTTTTGTGTATCTGTAGATGTGTGATGCTGTGTGTAGCTTTCTCAGGGGT
Organism: Mastomys coucha; assembly: GCF_008632895.1. NCBI lineage: Eukaryota > Metazoa > Chordata > Mammalia > Rodentia > Muridae > Mastomys > Mastomys coucha. Next base: position 175,898,626 of record NW_022196904.1, on the reverse strand, counting down.
GCTTTGCACGTGACCAATGGCAGATTGGCACAGATGTGTGGATTGCATAACTTCTGAGCAAAATGATGATCCAGAGCCTCTCTCCATGGGAGCGTGTTTCTGTGACATATGTGTATGCACTGTAGACTTTGTTTGGCTCAGTACTACACAAATGTGTGTGTATGTGGGTGTGTGTGTGTGTATGTGCTGGAAGTGTAGTTGAACCAGACATGGAAGGGCCAAAGCATGAGAGTTGGTGAGTCCGATGAGATCACCTGAGATGAGGTCTCCTGGGACTCCAAGCAGCTCAGAATTGAGGAGTCAAAATGACACAGGCTTCAACACCAAATAGTCCTAAGAGCAGTTCCCACACACGCTCCTGACCAGGTCAGCTACTGCAAGCATCTTAGACATTACGTTTCTACAGACAGCTACATGCATTGTTATAGGATTTGGCATTAAAGGTCTCAACTCACCTGGTATCTAATGCTTACAGTAACAGCCTTGCGCTTGCCATTACACAACCACACCCTTCATTCTGCGTGCAAACTCTTAAAGGGTCCATACTGTTTTAGGGGTGAGGAAACCGAGGCAAGAGTATAAATAAATAATAGAGACTAGACATGCGAGTGTCTGCTCAGCCAGTGGTAGCTTAATTGAGAAGTGGATCTTCCCAAATTATTAATACTGTGTGTGTGTGTGTGTGTGTGTGTATACATGTGTGTTCTGCTTTATGGGGTTTCTTTCCTAGGTCATCGCTGCCTCCCCACCTTGTCCCAAACAGCATCCCAGAGGAGCGGATGGTCTTTGGGACTAGACAATAGAGACACGGATGAGAAGGAGGCACTGGCCTTGTCCTGCGGCCAGCTTTTGCCAGCCAGCCTTGATCGACACCAAAGACGCCTAATCTCTCTCTGGCCCGAGGGGAGCAGCAGCGTTTGTGAAACAGATTTTTACAAAATGTTTTGACCCTGCTTTCCCCTCCCCCCCCCCCGCATCCCTGCCTGGCACCGTGTCACCTAATTAAATCAGCCTTCGCGGGCTACTCGGCTTCCTGCTAATTGTGCTCTGAGCCTGCTTCCGGAGGCCGCACTCCCCACCCCCTAGCCACCACCCCAACTCCGGAGGGCAGAGCGTGCGTGGGGGCTAGCGTGAGGGGGGAGCTCTGAGAGGTGCGGAAGCCCTTCGGAGGGAGGCACTTGTCTTCCTGTGAGTTGGTCTGCAATCGGGGAGACTGAGGCACCAGGCCTCTGCTTGGCCAGCCTTGTTGCCCAAGGACCCGGGCCCAGGTCTGAAATGACCCTGGGTCTCGGTGAGACCAGCTCGAGCGTATCCGAGTAATTGTCTCCGCCAGACGGAGAGCGAGGCCACGCAGATTCGGAAAATCCCAGGTTTCCTTCCTCTTCAGCTGCACTGGCCGCAGAGATAGGCCTTTTCTGTTTTTTTCCCAGGCCTGGAGGCCGATGGGAGATCGCTGCCTCTGTCCAGGGTGCTGAACACGCTCCAACCCCGATACTCCTCCACGGTGACTGACAGGCACTGACCTAAGAGCTCCCAAGCTCTGTTTAGTTTAACTCTCTCAGCACCTTGAGAAAGGAAACATCCCCATTTTAAAGATGAGAACATGGAGACAGAAAGGTTAAAGAGCTCCAGTTGGGGAGTGGAAGAAAGTTTTCACTTTATCCATATTGTCTACTTTCTTCTTTAAATTTTCTGTATTTATGTTTAAGTGTGTGATGCGTGTAATGTGCGTGCAAGCGTGTGCTTGCGTGCATGCATGTGCATCTGTGGAGATCAGGATCTCCTAAAACTGAAGTGATAGGCAGTTGTGAGCCACCTGATTCTAGGAATCAAATTTATGTCTTCAGGCCTTCTTCTTTTTTCTCACAACACAGAACATGTATTCTTTGTGCATTGAGGAAAATGGTGAAGGAAACTCCTCTCTCTCTTTTTTTTCTCTTTCTTTCTTTTTTAATGTAAGAAACAACCTTATGGTCAAAGGCCCCATATTTTTCAAAGCAAAAAGAGATTCGCATAAAGCTTTAAAAGAAAGCAGGGAAACCATCATAGGATAGACTTTATTTGGTTACTTACTCCAACAAGCCAATGTCCACACATGGTGTATATATGAGTATGTATGTAATGGGGAAATAAGTAAAATTTGAATATTGTCAGGATATTTGATTATTAACAATATTTAAGGAATTATTGTTAATTTTACTATGTGTGAGTGTAACAATATTGTGACTTTGGAGCTTCTAAGGAACCTTTGTCTCCCCTCCCTCCAAAAACAGTTGAGGGCTGGAGATGTGGTTTAGTTGGTAGGATGCTTAAAAAGCATCATTGACTTGGTCCTCAGCACAACATAAACTGGGCATACGTTCCCAGCACCCAGGAGGGTGAAGTAGGAGGATCAGAGTTCAATGTCAACCTTATCTTTGGCTACATGATGGGAACTCAAGGATAGCCTGGGCTATGTGAGCCCTTTCAGGGGAAAACCTTGTTAGGGGCTGGGCAAATGTCTCAGTGGGACAAGTGCTATGTCATATAAACATAAAGACACAAGTTTAGATCCCTGATCACTCACATAAAAAGCTGGGCTCAGCAGCAGCTCTGTAAACACAGGGCTAAGGAGGTAGAGATTGTGGGATCCATGGAGCTTGCTTGTATGCCCTGCCATTCTAGCCAAGCCATGAGTCCCAGGTTCAGCAAAAGACCTTGTTCAAAAAGTGATTGATGAAGATACCCAGGGTCTGTCTCTGGGCTCCACACATGTGCACACATGCCCCCCACATGTACCCACACACATGTATACACATGTGTATTATACATACTTTCAAAAAACCACAAAAGGAGCTGTTAGGTGACCAGCTCAAGGTTTCTTAAGAGCCTCTTTTTCAACAGCCCCGATAGACTCACACTGGCAAATGTCCATACCTCTACAATTGTGACTGTCTACAAGTCTGTGTGACTGACTGCGTGGGTTGGCATTGTATCTCCGTGAGAACGTGAGCAGCACATCTTAAGTGGCTGAAATACACTGGAATTTCTATAATGTGTATTCCAGTCCTTTAAACTCACAGCGACCCTGAGAGGGAGGAATTACTATGCCACTATAGCAAGTGCAGGAACTGAGGCAGAGAAAGTAATTTGCCTGTGGCCTTACAGTTAGTAAGGGATGGAACCGCAGCCCAGGTAGCTTGGCTCTGCTCCCTAATGTTCTTGCTAATTGACTAAACCACAGTGGCCTTATTAGTGTGTAAGGCTTGTGCCTGGGTGTGACTTCCTTCGGTGTATGGAAGAGAGGAGCCTTGTATGTGGCCACAGCAGGGGCCACCCTGCCTGTGATGCAGGGCGAGACATGCAAGGAGCTGCTGAGAAGCAAGCAAGCAAGCTTGATTAGAAGTGAACTTGTCAAAGAAAAGGGTGTGGCCCTCTGAACATTTACTTGCTCTGAAGGATTTACCTGGTTATGAAGTGTAGTTAAACTTGATCTTGAAATTAAATATTCCCTCCCCATAATAATAAAAGAGACCGTTCATCAGACACTTCTGTCTCCTAGCCTGTAAGAAGTTATGAAAACCATACAATGTATGATGTCTGGGATAGGATAAGGATGTCTTAGCAATATCTGTTACTGTGGAAGAACCGGGCTTAATGTTAAGAGCAGGACATAACCTTACCCTCAGAATTCACCAGGTGGACAACTTGGGTCAGGACATACCTTATTTGGTCCTCACTTCTCCCTTCTATGGCAGGGGGATAAGCATCCTTTAAAATACTGTAAAAGTGCTGGGAATAGTGGCCCATGCCCACTCCTAGCACTCAGGTGGCAGAGGCAGGAGGATCTCTGTAATTCTGGGGCCAGCATGGTCTGTAGAGTGAGTTCCAGAACAGCAGAGAGACACAGTGAGTCTCTGACTCCAAAACCATACTGTAAACAAAACTTAAATGAGATGATAGAGGGTTCCTGGCAGCGTGCCCAGGGCACAGTAAGTGTCCAGTAAATGGCAGAGTTATTAATTTATTCCAACACTTCAGATACGTTTACCCCGGGCCCTGGTACCACCCAAGTAATGGGTGTTTCTTCTATTTTTTAAGATCTAATTGTGTGTGTGTGTGTGTGTGTGTGTGTGTGCGTGCGTGTGCTAGACATGTGTATGTAGGTAGCCAGGCAGGCCAGGAGAGGATATTGGATCCCTGGAACTGGAATTACAGGTAGTTGGGAGGTGCCTGTTGTGGGTGCTGGAAACTAAACTCTGGTTCTCTGCGAGAGCAGAAAGTGCCTCTCACACCGAGCCATCTATCCAGCCTCATGCTTTGGTATTCTAACCCTGACTTTTTTGTGTTCCAAATGTATACCTGTGTCAGTTGCCTGAATGCCTGCCATGCTCCCCCCACCCCATCCTATGAACTGCCTGATTTATTTAAGTCTTTCTATAAAACAATGTGGGGCATTGGCATAGGGACCTGCAAGGAAAACAGTTGGAAGGAAAAGGCCTTACCATAGAAGAAAGCAATTAGACTGCAAATGTACAACTACCCTTGACTTTTGGTCAGTTGTGTGATTTTCATCAAGTGACATTTTTCTTCTCAGGGTGTCAACTATCCTGCACTCATAGTGAGAGGGTAGCTTGGATGTGCTATGGCATCATGCCATGAGACTCTCTGGTTAACTGAATGTGCTCAGGAATCAGACAGAGGATGAGGTGAAGTCTTGGACTCTGAGAGGCTGTGAGAAGAGACTGTGGATGCTGGAGTTGAAGCTACGGAGGCATGACGTTAAAGACACAAAGGCAGTGACTCAGAGGGATTTGTGACTACACTTCCTCAGGGTGAATGACTACATCCATGTGAGACTGCATGGCAATAGGAGGGGATGGGTGGACATATTTATGTAGGTGGGTATGTGTAGGCATCAAACTCTATGAATGAATGATGTTCAAAGATGTGAATCTAAGGCCATGAAAATTAGAGCAAGCGAATGACCGGAAACCAAACGTGCGAGTGGCTGGAGGGGCCGTGCGTGGGATTATCTGTGAGTGTACGTGGAGAGGTGGAACACATGTGTGGAACTATGGGCTTATGAAACAGAGGGGTGGTGGAGGAGTCTGTGAGGTAGGCCTGCGGAAGAGCTTGGGCCACAGATGAGCTGCTCCCCTCAGAGACCCTCCGATGGGCTTGTGGGCATTTCTGTGATCTGGGATCACAGGGAAACCTCCACACTGTTTCCACCACAGTGGGTGCTTCTCAGCTGTGGTGACAAGAGTCTCTTCTGAGGAAGGGCTGGGTGACCAGAGGTGATCTCCTCCTCCATGGCCAGAGACCCCAAAATAGTGGCAAGATGGGGGCTGAAGCACAAGGCTGAAGATCTTGCTGCTGAAGCAGAGCGCCTCCCTGTACTGAAGCCATGGGGGAAGATCTGGAAGGAGTATGCCTTCCTCTGAGGATATTTATGCAGGATTTCAGTTCGCCCTGGTGTTGATGTAGAGAACTCAGACATGAGTATGTCACCCTTGTGCTCAAGGCTCACTGAGACCCTCAGAGTCACCTAAACACTTAGAAACTAGCCCGAAGAGTTGGTTTCTGCTGCTGTTTCTTTCACTTTAAGCAAAGTGTAGAAGACAGCAGTGCCCTCCTTGGATGGGTGGACAGTGCCCTAGGATACTTTTCAAGACAGCTTGATGACTTGGGCCCAAATATAAAAATGGATATTTTCTTTAAATATCACAATTTCATTTCTAAGAATTTATCTCAAGGAGATAATTGTATGAATGCAAAAATAACTGTACACACACACACACACACACACACACACTCATCTTAGGGTATTTAACAGTGTAAACCTGGAAGCAACCTAAACGTACTTGGCTAAGTAGGTGAAGTGGTGATCCAGAATTGAACTGGTAAAGTGACATCCCACCTATATGCTTCTGCAGGTGATGTTCATGCCCCTCCCCTTACCTCTTTCCCAGGCGCCTTGCCTCATTTTTTTTTTTTCTTTTTTTGAGCTACAGGAAGAAGATGTGACTTGGAGAAACCCTGGTCTTCAAACTAAGAAAAAAGAGATATCTAGGTAGTGCTAAGTCAGCTTTTGAGACCTCCGAGGCTTGGTGGTCCTGTGTGTGTGTGTGTGTGTGCGCGCGTGCGTGCGTGCGTGTGTGTGTGTGTGTGTGTGTGTGTGTGTGTGTGTGTGTGTGTGTAAGGGGGGACATGGATACAGGAGACAACATGACCTAGGATACCCTCCACCCTTGGTTCCCCACTCCTTAGCGAGGGTTCCCAGCTCATGTCCAGCAGAATTACATTTTACTTTCCGACTAAAGCGATCACCCTGAAAGTACCAGAAAGCATTTTCCCCTGGGGATGAACTCCTTAGAGCCTTGGGGCTCCGGGTGAGGGTGATGAAGCAGCCCAGGACTGTACTGCTCTCCAGAGCCGTCCTTCTGAATAGTGCTAGCCTCGGCTCAGTGCTTCCGGGACACTGGAGGGTCTGCATCTCCTGGGTGCGACTCTTCTGTTTCAGTCGGTTCTAACAGTTGATCTTACAAGGAGCCGGGGAAGAAGGAAAAGAGGACGAAGGGGAAGAGGAGGAGGAAGAAAAAGAAATGAAAAGGGAGGAAGGGAAAGGAAGGAAAAATGAAGCCCAGTCTGCCTCAGGTCTGCAAAGGAGATGCGCTCCAAGGACAGTCTAAATGTTTGTGTCTCCTTAAAATCCATAGCCGGAAGGAACCTTTGTCTCTAAAGGTGACAGTATGTAGAGACGAGGCCTTCAGTGGGCGGTTAGGTCATGAAGGCAGAACTGCCCCATCCCCAGTTGGACTAGCACCCTTATAAAACAAGCTCCAAGACCCGTTTGCCTTCCCTCTCATGTGAGCCAATTATGTCTAAGGAAATAGGGCCCAGCCAGACCCCCACCCCCACCCCGAACCTTGATCTCGGACTTCTCAGCCTCTGAAATTGTGAGGAATAAATGTCTATTGTGAGTAAGTTTCCTGGTCTAAGGCGTTTTGTTACAGTAGTACCAGGGGACTCCTGCACTGGTGGAAAATTCAGGAGTCTACACCAATAGCTCAAGAGCCAGAGCAGTCTAGGGCCTAGGACACTGCAAACAAATGGTGAAACCTACCCAGCCATTGCCAGAGGCGTGGCCCCGTCAGAGGCGTGGCCCCGTCAGAGGCGTGGCCCCGTCAGAGGCGTGGCCTCGTTAGAGGCGTGGCCTCCGTGGTGTCCACTGCAGGACTAGAGCAAACTAAAGCCTAGAAATGCCAGGGAGACTGTCCAGTCTATTAGGGAGAGTATATAGATTCTAGTCACGGCAGACTGGGCAGCCAGTGAGATAGAGATCTGGATGAAAAACAGAAATGTTCCTTATTTTTGTAATGTACTAAGGGTTTTGTAAAGATTCTGCATGGAAACTGTGGATCAAGTTCCAGCCGCCCTCTTTCCCATGTCCAAAGCACACAATGTGTCCTGACGCCTGGAAAACCCTTCCATCTCCACTCACCCGCCTTCCTCAAACACCGCACACCCGTGGTGTGAGGTCTTTCTCGTCTCTGCTCTTCTGCCTTTGTCTTTTTTTAAGACACTAGCTTGCCATTGTCCCATAGATTGGGTTCTAAAGGCCAGAAATATAATTTATGTGAATTCACAACCTTAATACATTAAAGATTATTTACTTGTTTGTGATTGTTTACTTATTTACTTACTTGTTTTGGTTTTTCGACACAAGGTTTCTCTGTGTAGCCCTGGCTTTCCTGAAGCTCACTGTTGTGGACTACACTGGCCTCTATCTCTGAGATACACCTGCCTCTGCCTCCCAAGTAATAGGATTAAAAGGTGTGCACCACCACCAGCTTGCCCTGTCTGTCTGTCTATCTATCTATCTATCTATCTATCTATCTATCTATCTATCTATCGAGACAGGATCACACCGTGTGGCTCAGGCTGGCCTGGATTATAGCTGTGTCATTATGTCAGGCAGGACATCCTTACTACACAAGAAAAAGGTGGCGTCCTCTTTCCCTTACATGAGTGGTCTTTCTGCCTCCTTAGCCCATTCTCCTCAGGCACCCTTTGAGCTTCAGGAGCTCTGATTCCCTAGTGCTTTGGTCCAGGTGTGCTGTCAGTTAAGTACAGTTAAGTCCATAGGGGACAGCCGGAAATACTGTTTTCTCTGACAGGCTACCAGGCAGAAGTTTATTTACCCCGAGTGTGTTTAATAGTAGCAAAGCCAGGAGATGTGGAGAGATGAGCCCTCAACCCAGGCCTTAGAGCCTTAGAGCCTCTCCTGATCTTTGTGCTCATGTGTTCCCTGTAACTGTGTCTAATGTTAACAACAATCCTTTCCAAACTGGCTGTAGTGACCCATAGCTTTAATCCCAGCACTTGGGAGGCAGAAACAGGAAGATCTCTGTGGGTTTGATGCCCACGTGGTCTGTACACTGAGTTCTAGGACAGCCAGAGTGACATAGTGAGACCTGTGTCAGAACAAACAAAAATAACACTAGCCACTTTTATGGTGTATAAGGGTTTCTCACGTCACTTTTACATGCCCTCGTTGCTTTAACTAACTCTTACGGTGTGGAATATATGGGCCGCATATTATTCCCACAACTCAGGTAGGCAGCCGAGGCTCAGGTTACAGAACTAGCCCGACTCTTAAGAGGTAAAGCTTGCGAACTCACCACAGACTTGGGGCCAGGCACATGAGGGCATGTAACCTTTATTCTGATGAGGGTTTGTTTGTTTAGGGGCTAGGAGGACTGATAGAGATGCTACAAACAGGGAAGCATACCTGTCTCCAAGCTTAGCTAACTAACGCCCCATTATTAGATCTTTTCCTTGTGACTCCATGATTACCCATCTTGGGTGGCTAGTTCAGCGCAAGCCATTGAAGGCAGTGAGGGATGTGGTTGATGAGTGCGGCTGTAAGGTGCCAGGTCCAGTGGACTGGACCCCCAGTGGCCGGTGCGGGAAGACGCAGGGACTGCCCTTCCCGCAGGGCGGCGCTCGCGAAGCCACCCACCCCTCCAAGCCGGCAGACTGAGGCTCGCGCCGCCCGCGACCGCCCCCTGGTGGACATCGGTGGGCGCGGCACGGAGCCCCACCCCACCTCGGTGCATCCCGCTGCGGGCCCCCGCGCAGGCGCAGGCGCGGCAACTCTGCTGGCTCTCCCCCCGCCGCTCCCCCGCTCGCTCCACTTTGGGGATAATTTAACATGTTTCACACTAACTTTCCCGTAATGGCCGCGGAGCCTTTAGAAATGCAGCCTCCCGCTTTATCGGCGGCCGCGCTAATGGTTATCTCGCAGCCGTGCCCCCGGCGATCCTGTCAGGAGTAAATAGAAGCTGACACAGTCATTTGCTTAAATCTTCTCCACACTTTTGCCGCATTTCCCTCCAGAGGATACCCCTGAAACAACAATTATTTGAAATGTCACGCGTTTCTGCCCCTGGGCTACCAACAAATGAACATTAAATCTATTAACAGAAAAAAAAATTAAATGTTTACTTTTCCAAGAAGGTGTGAGAGGCCGGAGTCAGGGAGGGGCCGAAGGACTGGGATGGAACTGCGGAGCCAGGCAGAGAAAGGAAGAGGAATGACACAGACAGACAGACAGAATGACAGACGGACGGACGGACAGCTGGGGCCGCAGAAAGAAGTGGAGAGATACAATATACAGAAATCTGGACCAAATCAAGAGAAGTGTAGAAAGACTTCTAGAGAGGTGGAAAGTCAAGTTAGGAAATCACAAATCACAAAAGGAGAAGGGAGAGAACCCAGAAAGGCATTCCCCACCCATAAATGTCACCCCTCCTGCGTTCCAAAAAAAGCAAAAATCCAAACGAAGCCATAGCCACACCTGCTTTCCGCTGAACCTGGGGGTTTCTTAGTCCAGCCCACCAGGATCTTTGCCTTCGAAGTGAGAGCTCCACTCTTCACCAGTTCAGTCAGGCGGGCTAGAGGGCGGGCTGAGAGTTTGAAGCTGGAGATGTTGGGGTAGGTCAGCAGGTGATAAGAGACCCTTAGGTTCCCTGCAGCTTGACTCCCTGTGGGACTCCTGGCCATCCTAGTCCTGCGACTCAGTCTCCTCATGTGGACTGTGGGAACTAGGGTCAGTGGGAACTTGCACTGTACAGGTCATCTAAGTGATAAAATGTCCTAGTAAGGTGCAATGACCTAATTGCCCCACCCTGAGATAGGCCTGTGTGACAACTGAGAGACGTCTCTGCGGGTTGGATAGCTTTTGGTGTGTGTGTGGCCATACATTTGGGTGCCCACAGGCACCTTTCTGTCTGTGATGACTCCGATAAGTGGGCACTCCTGACAGTAAGGCAGGGCAGGAAGTCTGCCATGAGGAGCATTCTTGTCCCCACATATTAACCCAGGATCAGAGTTTAGTGAGGCATGGGTGGAGGCTGGAGGACTAAGCAGCAGGGGGTTTGGAGTGGGGTCCCTGTAAGGGACTGATAGAAGAGTCATTGGAGGTCAAAGAGAGGGTCCTGGGGACAGGAAGGACAGACGGAAGCAGGCGGCGTGAGTGAGCTGTCCTTGCCTCTTAAGCCCCTCTCCCTTGCCTGTCCTGATCCCTCGTGGAACAATTTCTCCGTGGCACTCTCAGTTAGAAGTAGGTCAGGTCTCACCAGGGTTGGTTTGGGGGTGTGTGGTGTCCTGGGCCAACTGAGCAAGGGGTCAGGCAGGTTTGGGGGTGAACACACACTCCACACACACCTGTCCAAGCCAGTGACTCATGCCTGAACACAGGAGCAAAGCTATGAGTTCACTCTCACATTCAAATGCACACATTTTTATCCTCACATGAACCCGTGCTCCGAACACTTCAGACACACTCATGTACACTAGGAATGAAGCTCTCACAGCCAAACCTTCCACACTCACATCCACATTCAAGATGACTTGTGGTCCCTGTCCTTCCCTCTGACAATGCCTATCCCTCACGCTCCCACAAACACCAAAGGGATGACAAAAGAGAGTGTCCGCCTGTATACTAAGGCTGTGTCTCTGTCTGAATGAAGACTAGCCCATATATGGCTTTTGTGTGTGTCCGACAAATAAAATATCCATGTATTTTTGTATCTTTGAATGTGGACATATTGCCACATCCAAGAAGATTCTGTGTGTGTGTGTGTGTGTGTGTGTGTGTGTGTGTAGGGTTGTGTGCCAGTGTGTTTGTGTGTGACTGACTGAGAGTGTGTACTGGGGGTGTGGGGGGGTGAGTGCTATTTAAATAAAAAAGAAAGGAAGTGAATCAGGGTCGTTTCCATTTTAATTGTAAAACAGATAAGCACTAAACACTTTGAAAAAGTAAATGACTTGAGAATAATTACTCTCTATTACCCAGCGTCCCAGGGGGGCAGTTGGAGGAGCCCAGATGGCTACAAAAATGGGATTTAGCAGAAAATTGAAGACATTATTCACCGTAACACATTATCAATTACCTTCATATCAATTACAATAACCTTACATTAGCGAGGGGCCCCGAGACCCTCAAGCCCTGAGACAGTGGAATCGCTGTAGCCCCGTGAGGGAGGGGTGGGAGGAGGTAAGAGGATGGGAGGGGCTGGGAGGGGCCCGCTTCCTTTTCTCTCCTGGAAATGCTGCCAGCTCAGGCCTCACACCCCACTCTGAGTCTCCACTCCCTGAATTTCTCCGGATTCCACAGTCCCCGGCTGGAAGTCGAGAGAAAGAGGACACGTTGCATTTGTCTGAGAGCTAAGGGGGTGCAGGGCTGAGGAGCTGAGAGACGGGTATTAGAGATTGTGTCTAGAATTCGGGGAGGCCTAGGTAGGGACTGGAAGTCTGAGAAGCTGGGAAGACTGACAATTGGAAGGCCAACGGGGCCAGTGTGCTGAAAAGTCACACTGAAATTCCAGTTCTACATTCTGGTCACTCCTAGTCCGCTCTCTCCATGTCTTCCATGCTTCTTCAAAGCACCAAGCTGATGGGCCTTCCGCCCTTTCTCAGCCACCTTTCCCCATCTCTCATTTCCCTGTCCAGTCAAGTTTCTTCTCTATGACTCTCTGGTCCCTCTCAAACTCTCCCAGATGATGTGGGGTAGGGGCCATTCATGAGAACCAGGAAGAGAAGTGAGGCATGTCAGATCATAGATGCTCATATCTGTAATGTCAGCGTGGGTATGAGTTCAAGGCTAGCCTGGGCTAGAATGAGACCCTGCCTCACAATAAACAAACAAACAAATAAAAGCATGGAAACATGTAAAATGTCTCAATACTTTGAGGATAGCCTAATTTGATTATTTGGTTTGAATAAGATATTATTCCCATCCCATTTTACCTTTTTTGGAATGATCACAGCCGAAAAGACATATTTTATTTTATTTTTTAAATTTAAAATGATTTTATTTTTACGTTCACTTGTGTTTTGCCTGCATGTATGTCTGTGTGAGGGTGTCAGGTGTGAGGGTGTCAGATCCCCTGGAACTGAAGTTACAGTCAGTTGTGAGTTTGAATCCAGTCCTCTGGAAGAGCGGCCAGTGCTCTTAACCATTGAGCCATCTCTCTAGCCTTGAAAGATACATTTTAAACTGCCTTGTGCCTGCCATTATATATTTTTCTTGTCCTTGATGGGCTAAGGCACTGGAAAAGAAAAGGACTTGTGGAGACAATTACAGTCGCCTTCCCTGTCATTCTCTTCCTTGGGGAGGCCTTAACTTCCTATATCAGAGCCCCAGGTTTTCCACACAATATCCTTTCTGTGGTGGAGATGTCTTAGTCAGGGTTTCTATTCCTGCACAAACATCAAGACCAAGAAGCAAGTTGGGGAGAAAAGGGTTTATTCAGCTTACACTTCCACATGGCTGTTGATCACCTAAGGAAGTCAGGACTGGAACTCAAGCAGATCAGGAAGCAGGAGCTGATGCAGAGGCCATGGAGGGATGTTCCTTACCAGCTTGCTTCCCCTGGTTTGCTCAGCTTGCTCTCTTATAGAACCTAAGACTACCAGTCCGGGCATGGCACCACCCACAATGGGCCCTCCCACCTTTGATCACTAATTGAGAAAATGCCTTACAGCTGGATCTCATGGAAGCATTTCCTCAAAGAAGGCTCCTTTCTCTGTGATAACTCCAGCCTGTGTCAAGTTAACACACAAAACCAGCCAGTACAAGAGATACAGCAGGAATGCTAAGATCTACCTAATTCTCCTCCCCTCTCCCCCTAAAATCCAGTCCCAAGGACCAGCCATCCCAGAAGAGAGAACATAGCCATGGAAACCTGTGGGAAGTTGCAGGTTCCCCCACACAGCCCACGTCAACTCTCATGCCTATCGCCAACATGCATACATACATTATCTGTCCTTGGATAGTGTTTATACGTTTATACTCTCCGCTCTCTTCTGCTATCTGGGATCGTCTCGGCAGCACACACACACTTCCATAATCTACGCAGACACGTGCTCTCCATTCCACACACAGAACAGTCCGAGGAGGGCAGGCCTGGGCAAAATTGTCAGCTTGATTCATGGTGTGTGGTATGTGTCCAGGGGAGTGAGAACTAAGAGAGCCCCCCCTCCTCTAGGCTGGGCCCAGAGCACTAATTGCCAGTAATGAGCTACAAGGAGCTCAGAGCTGGCCTCGGGCACCGGATGAAGATGTTTGCCGAGACCAGCCAGAATCTGCCCTGCTGTTTTGTTGATAGAAAATCTTTCTCCCCTGGTGCCCCTCTCAGTCTCTGTCTCCTCTCCCGTGGCTTCTGCGGCTTCTGAAGAGTCCAGCCCTTTCCCATCCTCTACTCTCCCATCATCCTCTCTGTCTCCATCTCTTCTCCTCTTACTTTGCAGGACACTTTCTCTCCATCCTGCCCTCTTTCTACCCTTAAATGGTTTCCCATCAGGGTTGTTCACTGCTACACAGGAGGTAGGAATACAGAGACTCCTGCTGTAGCTCTGGGCTTCGTCAGAGGCAGGTTGTAACTGGATCTAAAGAGAACCTTTCTCCTAAGATCTGCTAAGTAGTGATGCTGGACACATCCAGCTCTCACCACCCGGGCTTCTCCACTATAGAAGATGCTGTAGAAAAGACTGCCCAGCAGAAGGGAAGTTGCCTAGGATACCCCCATGAGGCCTCTTCCTCAAATTGTTATTATAGTTACTCATAAATTATTGATACAAGCATTCACTAGTATTAATTATTGTAGCTACCACAGGTCAAGCACCTATAAAATGCCAGACATTTTACATTTCCTCGTGTCTCCCGTCATCTTCCCAAAGCCCCGCCAAAGCGAACGTTATTATCCGTGTTTTATAGATGAACCAACTGAGACTGGGAGAGGTTAAACCAGGTGCCATCCGACAGTCACAGAGCTGGGATTTAACCAATTCTCACTCTAATACCCATGTCATTTTCATCAAAACTCAGATTTTCTCAGCAAACGTTCATTCATGGGAGTGAAAGCCTATGTTATTGTAAGGCCAAAGGGGTTAGGTAGAGGACCCCTAAAGCTTAAAGAGATTGAGGGGACTAACAGCCAGTTTAGCATGGAGGGGAAAAATATCATCACAAGAGACTCCCCTGTCGTGCAAGTTGCTGGAAGTGTCAGGTAGACAGACCACACAGCACCCGTGTGTGTATATGAACAAGCACAGTCATGTGTGTGAGTCTATCTGGGAGCACTCAGAGCCCTGAGCCAGAGAGATTTGGGAGAACTCGGAGTCCCAACAGCATGGTGCTCCACCCTGCTGGTCCATGGGATGACCATCACTAGTCTAAGATGACTAATTCTTCCACTCCAGTCATCCAGTGAGGGCGAGGCAAAGGCCAGAATGATGTTGGGGGCAGAAGGGTTTGGGGGCCTCATGTTCACACAGCGGCTTTCTTTTCTCCACATACATTTGGATCAGGGACTGGGCACAGGAAATGGAAGGGAGGAAGGAAAGTAAAAGAAGGACAATGGCCAGAGTGGACAGGACAGGGGTGGCCACCAGAGTCCCAGAAGCTGTTTATGATGCAAAGATGTGGAAAAGCTTTGTATTGCCTCCCTGGAGAAAGGAGCCTAAAACTGAAGTCTAATTATAACGAATGATTGTTAATGAGTTGTCTAAACATAATAGATGGAAAGAATTAAACACCCAGAAGAAACAGGGTTTCATTAACACACAATAAAGAAACCACAAGTAGGGTGAACGGTGCCCTCCCCTGTCGTGCAAGACACCCTCTCTTTCTTCTGTGTGGGCCTGGCAGGTGGCAGCAAGCCAGGCCCCCACAACAAGGAAGCTTGCAATTTTCAGGGCACCCTGGGCACTGTAGGCAATGTTTGCAAGGGTGGGAATTGCCTAGGGCCGTACCTTTTTAACTCTATCTCTGTGTAGGTACATACTTTATGGGGTTTATCGGTAGACCGGTGGGATCTGGCTATAGTGTAAGTGTGAACCATGTGTCTCTTCCTAGAGTGGACATCAGTGGTTGATAGTATTCAGAGCCTCAGACTCTAGTCGAGGAGCCATCTCTGGCTATGAGGGCTGCTGCTGTAGCCAGCCTTCTGCTCAATGTACCTTGGGTCTGAGGGAGGGAAAATATCTGGGAGAGGACGAGGGCACTTCTAAACACACACGTAAAACTCTGTAGGTTGGGAATCAACCACACTCAGTGGAACTCAAAGCTAGAAAGACATCAAGCTCATTCAGTGCAGACCGCATCAGCCAATGCCCAGAAAAGGACGGTAGCAAGTCTAAGGTCACACAGCTTCAAGAGTACCTTCTCATTCCGACTAGTCCAATACACTCTCGTTTTCAGAAGCCATTTCATACCCACAGCTTGCACAACAGCTACACACACACTAAGGTAACGTTCTACTATATACATACTATACCTCAGCAATCTGGCCCCAGACTCTTCCAGGGAAGGCAGAAATGTTTAGGGGTTTTGCATCAAGGTAACAGCAGCCATGTTTGCATAGAGAGGCCCCAACTGGTCCTGAATGGCATAGTGTGCAGGAGCTTGTAGCGCAGGAGCTGTTCCAGACCAGAGTGGGAGAGCTAGTGAGAATCAGGCGTTGACTGACAGGTTAATGAAGCGCTTTATACTGGTGGTGTAACTGCAGAGGCAGGATGGGAGCAAGCTCTCTCACACGACACCCACACAAACATAGACATCCCACTACACAGGTGACATCCAGAAGGGCAGAAGCCAGGATAGCCAACCTCCAGAGTGGCCACCTAAATGCAGAAGGGTGCCCTCTCTGCTCTGCCATCCCTCCTTCCAGGGCTCTTAGGGTTGGGGGGTGATGCAATACCAGTGGCGTTGATTAAGTCTAGGCCACGCAAAAGTGAGAAGTAGGGAAGCCAAAGGGTACTAGGGTTCTCTGTGATCATAGTCGGGATGTATCACCTACGGAGGAAGTAAAGACAGGCTCAAACTGAAGCTAAGCCTCAGCACCCAGGTAGATTCTTGGTGGGAACGGGATTCTGGGTGGGCACGAAAGAATTGAACTAGCCTTGCTTACACCCATTCCAGACCTGGCCGCCTACCTTCCCCCAACCTTTGCCCTTCTTTTGACCCCGCCCCTTTGGAGCCTACATTGATTGGCTGCCTTGCAGGCAGTAAGGGCCAACCAGCCCCTGCAGCGCCAAGAAAAGTTAATTTGGAGTTCTGGTCTCCTCCCAGGATGCATTTGGGCGGCCGCCCGTAATGAGATGCATAATTGCGGAGGCCTGCCAACAAAAGCAGGCTGGATTTAATTGAGTCAACGCATGGCCATTAATAATCTGACGGCAGTCCTCCCCACACACTCTACCCCTACCCTCCGTCATCTAATGTCTTGCTGCCCCCAATTTACTGGGCTCCCATCCCGGGCTGGGATACAGAGCTGACCATTTCCCAGACTGCCCCAGTGTGCAGAAAGGCCAGACTGCCCTAGGATGTCATGTTAAAGCTACCCATCTCTCCATCACTGTATCCATATACCTTGATAGGTACCAGCATCCAACCAACCTTTGTCCATTTAGTGACTGCACTAATGTTTCCTAGGCTCCTCCCATAGGTCAGGCTCTAGGTTTGGACCTGAGAACACAAGTCCATACAGACTCCCCCAGTGTCTCGCAACTCCTTGTTGCCTCTCACCAGCACTCTCACGGTCTCCTTATGTACTTGCCTCTCAACTTCAGGTGCATCCACGCCTCACAGCCTAGCTCACCCCTCTTCTGCAGCTGCAGACTGCCTCTTCATGTCCTCAAAAGGTTCCCACAGCTGTCCCGTTATGTCTCATTCAGATGCTTATCCACCACATGCTTGTCCCCATGCCTCTATTCCATAAATGTCCCCAAGTGTCCTTCCTGTCCTCAACCACAATTCCCATAAGAACCCTGGCCATCCTGCTCCACCTCCCCAATCCTTCATCTTCAGGACAAGCTTCCAGTGACTGACTCTTCCTGCTTCCCTGCAGTCTTTCCTCTGCCCCCCTCCTCCATGTCCCCTCTTCGTACCTCCTTCCACCAGTCTGCCAACATGAGCCATCCCCTCTCCCAGTTAGGTCTATTTTCTGGAACTGGTCCTACACCTTCAAAATGGGAATACTGAATGCCTCCTGGGGCTGTTGACGTTGATGTTGAGACGACCCTTGTAACAAACAGTCCAGAGCCTGGCCCACCCTGGTTCTCCTTGCTGGTCTTAGCTGAGTGGAAAAGCCTTGATTCTCCACATGCACCAAGTTCTGGACTGCTCAGCCACCCACATGCGCCTCAGGATAACAATCTGGACTAGGTTGAACCTGTTTTGTTTGTTTGTTCATTTGTGAGGCCAGGTCTTACTCTGTAACCCAGGCTGGTCTCACAGCCATCCTCCTGCCTCAGCCTCCAGACAGTCCCGGGATTACAAGCGTGTGCCACCATGCCTGTCTGGGACTCTCCTTGAGCATGGCCTGATGGTGAAAATTGTCTCTCCCCCTTCCCGGGATGGTGTACTTGGTCTTTCCCATCTGGGCCGCAGATACCTGTGTGCCTTCCATTCCCACAGCAAGTGTAGGACCTTGATGTGAGTATAAAGGGGAAGAGGAGGGTAAGAAGACACAGGCAAGCCCTTGTGAGGTGGCACATTAGCCTGGTTTGGGGATTAGGTAGGGTTGCCATGAGGGGATGTTGGGCACAAAGTTTCTTGTGAAATAACAACCATGCCCCCCATCCCACCTGCTGGGAAGTTCTTCTGTATAGTTTTGGGGGCAACAGAAGGAAGAACTCCCACGTTTGGGTAAAGGAGCTGACCTCGAGGAACCCAAGCCCTTGTGTTCTCCCAACTCAATAGCTACCCTCTGTGTTTGGGGCTGGGAGGCTGTGGTCGCTAGGCTAAGAAAAAAAAAAACACCCTCCTCCCAGACCCTGAGCCTTTCCTTCCAGCCTAGGATGGGCCCAGCAGGCTTCCGGGAGGAGGTGTTGGGGGCTGCGCTCTCTGGGCTACACAGGCTGCCGCACGTGGGCTTGCGACTCCTCGGAGAATCCCCGTCACCGCCGAAATCGCCGAAATTGGCTGCAACTAGTAAAGATGCCAGGAATTTGCACCTTGCTCTGTGACCTAAAGCAAAAATGACATGAACATTGACAAATTTGACAAGGAAATTTGTGCAAAAAACAACTTCTATTTGGCTAGCCAAGCAGCAAATATGCCGGATGATACGCTTTATTAAGCAATCCATTTCTCAGCGATAGCGGCGCCATCTGCAAAGGTTACCGCGCATCAGGCTCGGCACAGAATTTCATCTGCGTCTGCAGTCGGGGCCGCACGCGGACACATTTTTCATGTACATGCGATTCCGGATGCAAATAGAATCAGTGATGAAGGAGGTGACCTTCCGGGCCGAGCTGCGCGCGCGCTAAAGTCACGCGCGGGCTCGCAGGGAGCGGGCGGGGCAGAGAGCTGGAATCGCGCGTGGGGCTGGGGCCAGTGGGCTGCCAGGGGCGTGAGTGAGGACCAGGGGGTCTCTGGGCTTATTCCACATCTCTGAATCTTTGGGATTGAAAAAGAAGGTTACTGGTAAGCATTGGCCTTATCCTCCCACTTTACTGATGTGCAAACTGAGGACTTGAACCAGTGTATTGGCTAAGGTCATAAAATGACCATGATGGGACTGGAGCGAGGTCCCTGTACCTTGACCTCCTATGCTAGTGTATAGGGTTCAGAGATGCCGGGTTACTGCTAACTGGGTAACCTGAGCAAATCAAAGCCCTTCTGCCTCAGTTTCCTGTTCTGTGCCTCAGTTCTGTTCTGTGCGCTGCTTTATACCATAACCTTGTTATGAAGCTAGCGTTAATGAGTGCTCAGGATAGTGGCTCCCAGAGTGTGAGATCTTTCAAAATATTTGTTAAATAAATTTGTTCCTTGTCCCTTCTGGGCTGTGAGACAGAATGGATGCAGGTTAGAGGAAAGGGTGGTCTAGACCCCACCCCAACTCAGGGATTCAGGTGTTTAATCTCTCTCTAAGGGAAGTCCCCAGATCTCAACCCCCCCATCCTCTCTTCTATCACCCTAATTCCCAGCCTAGCCTTTCAATGCAAAGAAACAAACTGGGTCTTATTTCCCATTCCCAGGGTTGAGTGGTTATTCCTATCCACTCCAGTTAAGCTGTGGTCCGTCGAGACTGAAGAGTCTGTCCGTCTTTCATGATCTGTCATAGCTGTGCTTAACGACGACTCCTCCTCTTCATCCTCCTCCTCCTCCTCCTCCTCCTTCAGTGGTGGCTCACTCAGGCAGGTTTCATTGATCAAGTCTCTTCCTGTCTCCTACCATGAAGGATTTCACCCTACATGCCCCTCAGTGGTGTGTGTGTGTGTGTGTGTGTGTGTGTGTGTGTGTGTTTTGAGACAGTTTCTTCACCATGAGACCCTGGCTGCTCTGCAACAGGCTATGTAGAGCAGGCTGGCCTTGAACTCACAGAGACCCACTTGCCTTTGCATTCCCAGCTCAGCAGCACTTTTTGATTTGATGTAAAGCTCCAGCCCATCACTGGTTTCCACTCCTCTGCTTTCCCATGATTCCCCTTTTCCTGACTCTTCTCCCAGAATAACTTGCAGCTGGTATCTACCAAAATTATTGTGATTCTTTTTCCCTTTTTCATGGTCTCTCTCTCTCTCTCTCTCTCTCTCTCTCTCTCTCTCTCTCTCTCTCTCACACACACACACACACACACACACACACAGACGTCCATCTATAATCCTCCAACCTCTATCGGGTGGTGGGGAAGGAGGAGAGGTATGGGTAGAAGCCCATAGTAACTGTCTCCAAGGCTTCTTACCTTGGAGAGAGGTCTGAAGGGTGATAGGCTTGGTCTCAAAGGTGGGCTCCCAAATCTACCAAAAGGATAATGTTGAACCAAACTTAAACTCTCTGAACCTCGATTTTCATTCACATCTGTAAAATGGGGGAGAGTAATAGTTGGCAGAAGCCAATGAGTTTGTCAAATCAATCATGAA
>NW_022196904.1:175838211-175873211 GCF_008632895.1 Mastomys coucha | reverse complement strand
TGGTGAAAGTGACCATCTCTCTAAAGTCTGGGGCTGCAGAACCACACTCAGGGAGCCGATCCCACCCATAGCTCCACCAGAGCACTAGCCTTCAGAATCCCCAAACCAAAAAGCTCTCCCTGGGGACTCCAGTCCTTGATAGGTGGGCTTATCAGTTACTCTGGCTTCTTCTCAACCCCACCTCCCCTGCTGCCATCACTCTGACTAATGCAAATAAGTGTAACCTTCAATGATGTTTGGGTTTCCTCAGTGACGGGCTGGGGTTCCATGCTAAAGCAAATAGTGGCCACTTTGCTTAAGAGGGGGTGGGGCTTAAGGAGGCGGAGCCTTGAGCCGTGAGCATTCACCTATCAGCTATTCAAGACCGCATTTGTTCAAGGAGCAAGGTCAGCTATCCTGCCGTTGAGGATGGAGTGTCATCAGTGGGTACTGACCTCTTTAGTTCTCCTGCATCCTTGCTGTGGGAGGCAAGAGATGGCACCAAACACTCCTCACTAGGAGGTCACAGCCATAGAGTGCTGGGCAACTGAAATACAGGATGCTAGGCTTACACAGACATCCACAGGCTCATGTAGGCAGGGGTTCTTCCATAAGTACACACATGTAGTTATTTGTGTTTGCTGTTGCAATGAGTATCTATGGGAGTCATTGTTCTAGTTGTAATAGTGTGTGATTGTCAGTTTCACAGGGACACACATGAACTTGTACATCAATGCACATAGAAGTGTAGTTACATATGCATACGTCATATCCTGCTCTTCCTATCCTGCTCTTGTGCCCTCAAGTAGTTCTGTTAAAGGAGAGAGTAGAAAAGGTGGGCAAAGACATGAGAGGGGCAGGTGGAGGTGGGGGACATGGTGAGAGCCCTTAAACTGGCAAGAGCTATAGGGAAGTAATGAGCTAAAAACTCGCGCCTGGCTCCTTCCCACCCCCACCCCTTTATAGACCCTCCCAGAAGGGCCCAATGCCTCTGTCCCCTCACCTCCCTTGGAGCCCTAGTTTTAATTTGGGCGGTGTAATTTTGGTGCGAACGGTTGGGCGCCTTTCGTTGGGAAATTGGGAGGAATGCAAACAAGATTTCACTTCATTAAACAGGGGCAAACAGTAGAGAAATTGCACTTACTTATGGAAATGACTTTTAAACATGCACAGCATTTACTGGCACTGCCCGAGCTGAAATTCTGTGAGGATTATACATGTGAATAATTCACCACGGGCCAATTAGATCTCACTCTGTCCCTAACCCCCAGCAGACCCCGTTCTACTTCGTCTTGATTATGGCTCAGGCTCCTCCCCCTCCAGCTTTTCCCATATCTCCTCACTTTTTGCCTGTTGTTTTGGAAACCGTGCTGAGAAATAGGTTATCACTTTGACTTTCAGAGATGCTTCAAGCCCAGTGATTCCTCAAACCTCTTCCCATACACATAGACACAGGATGAAACATAGATGCAGGCTCACCGGTGAAACATGGATGCTTCTACCTGGCAACACACGCACGTACACACACATACACACACACACATACACACACACACACGCTCACGCAGGCACGTACACATACACACACATACACACACATGCACACGTATGCACAAACATACACACATGCATGTGTACACACACATACACGCACATGCACGCATGTATACATGCATGTACACATACACACACATACATGTTTTGACAATCCAAACACACTATTACACATTAGGAGCATTCAACAATTGCCAAGAAGATTTTTGATGCCCCCAACATGGCGATACATACTATGACAACTTAAACATTATAATCCTGGAGAGCTAGTGTAGACACATAACTTATGGGATAATAGACAGCCATGCAGTGTGACAATTGAAACACGATTCACACAGTCACACATTGTATCACATAAACGTCTGATAACTCAAATGTGATGGCATATACGCTGTGCCAACTCAGAGAGACATGCCATGTTGTTAAGATGCAAATATATTGTCACACAACAATAATCTATAGCAATTCAAAATTAGAGTCACACACAGAGACACATTGTGATCGTTCAAACTGAATAATACCATCATAATTTGGGGACAACTCAAAAAGGTTATGCATTGCATGTAATTGTGTCAAAGCTGATTCTGTACCTGACAGCCTCGAGAACCCAGCCCTGGTGAACCCCGCCCTGGTGATACACACAGCCTTACGTTGTAGAACTGAAGCACATTGCAGAGTGTAGGCGTGGTGCCAGTTCAAACAGAATGACAACTCACGTCCTGTCCACTGAAACACGTGCTTCACAAGAACACACAGTTGGGTCATTCCAACATGGTGGCATGGATTCAAGCTCCTGTGATGTCACTTGAGACATCGTGCTAACTCTAGTGCTCTGATTCACACATCTTGATGACTCAACTATAACAACACACAGAGGACATGTTGTCAAGCTTCCAAGGTGATGATGCACACCCTGTAATATACCAAGTACTCATGGAGTTGCCTGTATATGAAGTAAAACAGAGGGGCATGTTCTGTGACAACACAGCCATGCTAACACACAAGAGAAGATGAGACACATCGTGGGAATAGACTCAGGTAGTGACACTGTCAACGCAAATTTCTTTGCATTGAAACAGAAATTATAAACTGAACCAGAAAACACAAACATACTCTAAACATGGACATACAAAGGACACCTCAGTGACAAGGATAAACTCTGAGACATATTGCCACCTATAATGGATACAGCATAAGATCTACACACCAGTGCAGATCCACTGCCATGTCTTTACCAGCAGCTATGCCAGGACTCCAATCCTCCACTTACCTATCAACCCAGTCACTGTACCCACACTGTAAGAGGATAGAGACCAGTAGAATCAGTCACCCCATCCCCCAAGAATGAGGGAGGGCAGAGAAAGGCATAGAGAGAAGGAACACATGACTTTTGAACACAAGACAGAACTTTCGCAGGAAAGGAAGCCATGATGGTGATGGGTTATGCTTAGGGAATGTCTGCTCATGCTGACGCCTTAGGCCAGTCTGCGACAGTGTTAGTGGTAGATGGGGATTAGGGAGGAAGTGAGATTAACTGAGGAGCTGGTCAACATCTGGAGTCATGAGGAAGCTTTCTGAGATGTCCCTCAGTGGCTAAGACCAGTTTCCCAGCTGTCATCTGCTCCATTTCCACACAGGGCAGAAGCTTCCTCTGGTCATTGCATTATGATCTTTGCCCTACTGTAGGCCACACTGGAGGTAGAACCCAATACAGTGCAAGCAAAACCCTCTCCAGGAAAGAGGACACCTGTCCCAGCCAGGGACCTCCCAAACTGCTGAGTGGGCTTTGAGAACCGAGAGGATATGTCCATATCAGGGCTGAACCTTCTAACCTCACATGTCAGGGTGTGCTGGCTGGTTTTACATCAACTTGACACGAGCTCAAGTCACAGGGAGGATGCAGCCTTTATTGAGAAAATGCCTCAATAGAATTGGGCCATAAGCAAGCCTGAGGAGCATTTTCTTCATTAGTGATTACTATTCCAGGGCCCTTCCCATTGTGGATGGTACCATCCTTGGGCTGGCGGTCCTGGGTTTTATAAGAAAGCAGTCTGAGCAAGCCATGAAGAGCAAGCAATAAGCAGTACCCCTCCATGGCCTCTGTACCAGATCCTGCTTCCAGGTTCCGGCCTTGTTTGAGTTCCTTTCCTGGGTTCCTTTAGTGGTGGGCTACAGTTGGGAACATAAACCAAATAAACCCTTTCCTCACCAACTTGCTCTCGGTCATGGCAATTGAAACCCTAATGAAGATACAGGGTTAGCAAGAGTTCCGTTACAGGTATCAGCATGTGTTGAGACTGAGCTGCCTCATTGTCTCTGTCCCGCAGACTCAGATGTGTCCAGAGGCCACACTTGCCCCATACTGGATATCAAAGTGAGGGCCTTGCTAGGTCAATAAGTGACACTTTGAATATTCATGTGTTGGAAGCTTGTACCAGAGTGCTTACATACTTCACACTAGTAATTATGCCATGATCATCTATGCACTTGTCTTATATGTGTCTCTGTGAGGGCTCAGACTTGACTGGCTCATTGTATATGTGCATGCCATGGCAGCAAAGCCCTTTCCAGAAAAGAGAGGACCAGACTTATGCCATCCCTGTGGTCTGCCGTCTCAGGTGAAAATGTGTGGCTCAGTGTGCGAATCACCTCCCTCTACGCTTGGTACCCTGCGCCTGGACATAAGTGGGCAGAAGCCTATCATTGCATGGTTCGATTTTTCTGCTAAGACCTAAGGCCATTGAGAGTAAGAGAGACCACCAACACTCTCTAGAGCCACAGCAGGCCACCTGTTATAAGGCGGAGGACCAGGAGACCGACCTCTCAGGACCATGCTCTATCCTGAGTCTTGTTCTCATGAGTAGCCAGCTATTTGGATCTATTCCCATTTCACAGGACACACTGAATACAGGCAAACATCAAGGTCGTGCTTGATCTGGAGAGGAGAAGAGTGAAAGCCCGAAAGGGGGAAGGGGTAGAGAAGGTAGAGGTACCAAGTATCACCCATTCTCTGTTCACCATGGTGGAGAGCCCCTGGGCCACAGCTGGGCTGCTGCTGCCTCTCCCCCAGTGCCAAGTCCCAGTTATTCCATTTTCCCAGGTTTAGCCTCCCTTCTCTGTCCCCTCCCCACTTTCTCCCTTGCTCTCCCTCTCTCCAACGGGCACATGTCAGAGAACATTATGTGCACCGCAGATTTGCATAATTCAAGAAGCATCAAATTAAATTTGCATAATTCCTTTGATTACACTTGTTATTAAATGTAAGTGACATTGATTTACAAAATGGCCCAATATAAGGTTAATAGCAAATGTCACCTTCCAACAGGGTGAGTGTGTGTGTGTGTGAGAGAGAGAGAGAGGAAGTGTGCGTATGTGTGGCAGGGGCAGGGGATTGCTGGAGGATGGAACCAGACTCCGAGCATTTCAGGCTCACTTACTCTCTTGGCTGCCATTCTCTGGGCCTGAGACGCTGCAGGGCCTAGCTTTTCCTCCCCAGGCTCTGAGTCCTGACATAAGAACATCGGTTCAGTGCACAGCTCACTCTTTCTCTCCATCTCCTTCAGTGTTGGGTCCAGTAGAGTTAGATTGTTAGGAGATGTGACTGAAGAGAGCTCCAAGCGTAGGGGTTCCTGGTGAGGTGGTTTGGGATCAGAAGCTATGAAGCATGGGAGTGTTTTGGAACTGTCCCAAAAAGATATTAATTCCACAAGGACTGTCATGAGATGAAGGCAGTCACTCAGGAGACAGAGCAAAGGTTGGGTGACAGAGTGAGTCTGAGAGGTCACGGGGAGGACAGTGGGGACACCTGAGAGAAGTGTGGATGAGGAGACCCAAGTTCAAGGCTGGGAGAACTCAGGAGCACAGCAGGAATGCTAATGGAACATTGGAGGTGGGTTCAGAGTTCCATACCCTGGCATCGGAGACGCCAGAGTCTACTTTGAGTATAGACAAGAGGGGCATGGGAACTTCTTCTTCTTCTTTCAGCAGCCTTTCGGGAAGGTGCATGGCCAAACCTCAGTACCCAGTACTCAGTACTCAGTACCTCAGTACCATCCTTCTCAGTACCAGAGAAGGATGAGGACACAGATACCTGGGCCATTGTCAGGGACAAGGGCAAAAAAAAAAAAAAAAAAAAAAACCTGCACAGAGCAGGGACCCTGGGAACCGTCCTTTGAGATAGGCTAAGGGCTGGCCTCTAAACATACCTGAGAGCCAAACTCAACCACCATTGTCTTGAGTGGAGACAGTGTGGATGCTCAGGACTGGGGCCCTCAAAGGTCCACAAGGACAGGTGTTTAAATTCAGGCACAGTGTCCACATGAGGCTACATACACAAAGACCTACAAGTGTGTGTATCTGGTAGACACCACAAATAAATACCTAAGACTGCAGGACAGACACAGGTCATATCCCCACCCCTACTACATACACTCACACCTCTACAGATGCATGCCTATGCAATCATATGCCCTCTTCTAATACATGTGAGGATGTGCATGTGGTTGTGGACATATATAGACACATCTGAACTTGGAGGCCTGAACCTAAAGGACCACACGGACTCAGATACCCGAATCATCAATGTGGGGTTCAAAATGTAGCTTCTTAGTCATCAAAGCCCAGAGCTGGAAACTTGCAGACACACACACACAGAGAGAGAGAGAGAGAGAGAGAGAGAGAGAGAGAGAGAGAGAGAGAGAGAGATTTACACACTTCTAAACATCTGTCAGTGACAAGGCAGACAGGCACGCTCAACCTTAAGAGGGGTCTTCCCTCATGAACCCCAAGATTCATAGCCTCCCAGAGCCTGGGAAACTTGGAGGGGAGTGGCTGAAGGGAGTTAATTCTGCCCACCTTTGTGAAAGCAACGGAAGGATCCCAAGAAGGGTCCTTGTAACGTTCCTGAAAAGCCTCCCCTGGAGCATCCCTCATCCCAGTTCTCTTGGTGACAGGGCCCCTCCCTCATCTGCAGTCTGCTGCAGTATATGTGTGTGTGCAGGGGCGGGGGCAGGGCTTACCATCCATCCTGTCTCTGGGTGAGGATATCGACAAGGCGGTAACTAATCATTAAACCCACTGGCCCTTTTAAACAAGGGAGTAGAATTATGGGCAGAACTGTTGGGGGCCAGGGACCCTGGCAAGGGTCCTTTGAGGTAGGCTAAGGGCTGACCTCTAAGCATACCTGAGAGCTGAACTCAACCACTATTGTCTCGAGTGGAGACAGCAGGGATGCTCAGGCCAGGGGGACTCACAAACTCACAGGGACAGCTGTGTGAATGCAGGCACAGCGTTCACATGAGACCATATACACAAGAACCTAACAAGTGCAAATACCTTGTAGATACTACAGATAAATGGCTAAGACTGCAGGACAGACATAGGTCATGTCTGTATTTATTTCCACTGCCCAGACTCACCTATCTTCAATACTAAGGGTCTAAAGAATGCTATGTTTAAGGATCATAAGGAATTGGATTCAACTTTCTCTCTGTCTCTGTCTCTCTGTCTTTCTCTCTCTCACTCTCTCCTATCTGTCAGTTTATCTATCTATCTATCTATCTATCTATCTATCTATCTATCTATCTATCTATCTAATTTCCTTATTGAGCTACATTCTCATTGTGTACCTCACAATCATCCTGCCTCAGCCTCCTGAGTGATGGAATCACAGGTTTTGTGCAATCATGCCTAGCTTTGGGTTCAAATCTTGCTTCAGCCATTTCCTAATGCACTGCCTTTGTGAATCACTCAGAATTATTTTCTTTATGCAGAGACAATATCAGCACCTATCCATGGAGCTGTTGTATTCAATGAGATAGAAAATGAGAAGTGCCTGGCTTAGATTAGGTGTCATTATTTCCTGTCACAAGTATTGCCCAAATACCATAGGTGTGCCAGGCTGGCTCAGGTTGGTGGAGGGGCAGAATGGGTGCAATACAGAAATAAACCAGGTAGATATGGTAAGAAGTTCACGAAGACTTCAAGGCAGAGGAGTCATCCACCATTCTCCTCCACCTACATTGGATGTCGTAAGAATTTCTCCCCCTTTTCTGAACAAAGCCCACATCCTGATTCATGCACATACACACACAAGCCCCACCCTCTGCCACTGTGTATTCTGATCTTGGCTTTTCCTATGTGTTATAGACCAGTCATGTCCATTCAGGGTGAAGAATGCAGGAGTGCATGCACACAGTAGGTGCACAGGCTCTTCCTTCTTGGTCCTTTGCCCTAGCAGACTCACCTCCCATCATCTTGCCCTATGTAGGTGGGGATACTGCTTGCAAGCCAGCCTCCTAATTAGCAAATCCACAGGCTCCCCTCAATATTTCTTCTCTGTGATCTCTGCTCGTGACCTCTGCTCATTTGGCAGCAGCCCCACCCCTCCTCCTTGAGACAGTCTCCTTTCTCAGTTTCCATGACATTGCACCTTCCTATTCATCCTGCATCCTCCCCGCTCTGAGGAGCCTGCCTTTCCAGCCTCTTACTGCTTCCCTCTGCTTTCCCCCACCTCTAAATGGAGCTGTGCCTCCCACCGGATCCCCAAACCCTTTCCACCCTCCCTGCCTCCTTCTCACCAACTGTCAATCACGTGCAACCTGTAACCTCCCTGGAACTAAACAGCCAGTGGAGACTTCTAACTCACACTCCGTCTTCTAGGTGACAGGGTTGGATTTCCACCTGCCTCTTCTGATTGGCACAGCAAACTCACCTCTTTGCAAAACTGAACACACTACTTGCTTTCTTTTGTGTGTGTGTGTTTTTGTTTTTGTTTGTTTTTTGTTTGGTTGGGTTTTTTGTTTGTTTTTTTGTTTTGTTTTGTTTTGTTTTTCGAGACAGGGTTTCTCTGTGTAGCCCTGGCTGTCCTGGAACTCACTCTGCAGACCAGGCTGGCCTCAGACTCAGAAATCTGCCTGTCTCTGCCTCCCAAGTGCTGGGATTAAAAGCATGCACCACCACTGCCTGGCAACACACTACTTTCTTTGGCCAGCCTTGCTTGAGACCGTCTGACCTGACAGTATGTCAGGAGCTTATACTCAGAGAAGCACACAGCTGCACCCTTGGACAGCTTAGAGTCTAGTAGGTTTTCCTCCTCAGCCTCATGGCCCTGCTTTCTAATCCATGCATCTGGTCACACAGCCCCGGGATCATCCAGACACCCCCTTCCCACTACCTTCCCATCCTATCATTTGTCAGCTCCAATAAAATCATCAATGCCCCAGAACCTCTGGCTCTAATTATGACCTCTCACTTCTTGCCTCTTGAGTGGTCTCTTCATCTGTTTCCCTCGGCTGTAGTTGGTCCCACTCACCCCTACTAATCAATCTATCCAACATACAGCTTCCATCATGCCTTGAAGTATACCCCCCTCACCGCCCCCGCCTTTCGCAATTTGTTGAGGTCCTAACCCTTGGCACTTTGTGAATGTTAAGTTTTGTGGAATTAGGGTTTTTGCAGATGTAACTACGACATAAGTTCAAGTTGAATCTTACTGCATAGAATGACCTTTAGTCCAATAGAGGTCATCGCAGGGTAAAGCAAGTCTGGTGACGACACAGGTCCAGAGGAAAGATAGCCTTGGGAAGAGTCAGCGATGGAGAGATGCTGTCACAAGCTAAGGATGCCCTGCCCTTCAAAAGCTAGAAGATACAAGGAAGGATTCCCACTACGGGCTTCAATGGAACATCGTTCTGCAGATACACTCATTCATTTCCATTCCTACAAAGTCCTAGAGACTGAAGTCAGGATGTTAAACAGGCCAGGTAAGCCCTCCTCAGCTGAGCTACATGACAAGCCTTTGAACTCGAAGCCTCTAGAATAAATTCTCTAAATGAGAGACTAAATTCTGTTGTTTCAAGCCACACAGTTTGTGGTACTTTATTACAGTCCAACTTTGAAAGACTCAGTGGCTCCTAACATGAATTACTCTAAATCACTTATGATAATAGCTAGTGCTTCCGAGCATTATTTTCCTATATTATTTCATTCAAATTTCAGCACGGTCTTAAGTAGCTATTTCAATTTCATCCTGTTTTACTAACCAGGAAACTGAGATAAAGTCTAAATAAGTCCTTTGGACCACAGCCCTTGGACTGAGGTCCCAAGCCTGTACTTTTTAATCTCTAGCAATTTCATCTCCAGTCCAAATTGGTCACAATTTCTTCTTTTGTCTCTATTTCCAACCCATTTCCTGCTTGTACCCTCAGCTTTGGCCAAACTCTTTGATCTATTTGCTGTTTTTCTAAGGATCAGGTCAAATGCCACCTCACTAACTGATCACAGGATGAGAAGAGACCCCCTCTGTAATTCCCTTCTTGCCACATATAACCCTGCTGTGACCGATCCCTGACAGTCCCACACAGCTTGCAGTGTGTGGCACATACCTGGTCTATTAGATTCATTGACTGGATGCTCCTCCCCTTGAGGAAGTCAGCACCACCTTTGTCAAAGGTAGTGGCTTTGTGGACCCAGGCTCTAGAGCTAACTGGGCTGAGAACCGAATCTCAGTTAATATATCTGTAAATGAGGACAGGGGAAAGAACTCTTTAAAAATGAATTAATTTATTTATTTTATGCACATGAATGTTTTTTCCACATGTACGCCTGGTGCTCTCAGAGACCAGGAGTGGGTACAGCACCCCCTGGTACTGAAGTTACAGATGGTTGTGAGTTGCCATGTAGGTGTTGGGAATCAAACCCAGGTCCTCTGGAAGAATAGTCAGTGCTCTTAACTGTTGAGCATATGTCTGGCCCTAAGGCTAACAATTCTTACTACATAGACTTGTGGAGATTAAAACATGTGTCATCTTGTGGAAGGCACCTTGCTGGCAGAGGCCCCTGGAATGTGGATCCATCTTTTGGAAATAAACGCATGGTCTTAGAGAGAGTCTTCTAATCTTACCCCACCCTGGCAGGGTCTTCTGGTTCTGATATAGCAACTGGCCTGTGGGGACCAATCTAGGTCCATCTTTGGGCTTCTTCATGAAAGAACTGAGCGTTGAGCCTTCCTCAGTGACAGCTGGTGAATCTCAGAGACATGACATTGGATAACCACAGTGGGCCTGCTCTGTATGTCCCCAAGGCTCAGGAGATCTGCTCTTGCTTTCTTGGAATGTTTGAACCTAGTTCTGATCACTTGCAGATTTCTCCTTCCCTTCTGGTAGATTCTATTCTGTGTTTAAACTAAAAGTGTTTTCCCATTGCTCATAGCCAAATGAGAACTGACCTATGTCACAAGCAAAGGATCTAAAACATAGTAGGACCAAGATTCTTCCCCAAAGAAGACTCTTGAGTGATCTCTTATCCTACAGAGGTGCTCTTTGGACCTGTCCCAGAGAAGAACAGAAGCCCTGCTGTATTTTCCATAGAGAAGCTAAGGGAGGGCTTGGCTGGGCCTTGTACTCTAATCTCTAGCCCTTGATGCCACTATGAAATTGTAAAATTCTTAATCATATGTCACACTCCCTCCTCTCAAAAAGTGTATGAGCAAAAACCAGACAGGGAGGGTCTTAGGAAGCCAAGACAACAGCTTACTATAGACACATGGAGATGATAGGTTTTTTTTTTTAAAAAAAATGTCTTTTATATATAATAAACGTGGGTAGCAAAGGGCTCGTTACAGATGATCCAAAGCCTGGGGTTACTTGGCAGATCTTTCCCTGGTGGGGGACAGGTGTTGGGGGTTGTGCAGACGTCTCTGTTGGCCTAGCTACTCTGGTAAGGTGTGCTCCAAGCATTGCCTGGTGTGGCCTGGCAACCAACCAACCCCCTTACCGCTGGGGGAAAATCCACTGTGGATGCAGCATGGAAAGTGGCCTTTCTGCTAAAGTATTAGAAATAATTGTCTACAGAAAACAACAAAGTTGGTAGGTTGGCCGGCTCTAGGGGATCTCTGAGCCTGTATGAAGACAATCTGGGGAAAGTAGACCGGTACCTAACTGGGTGCTATGGTTGCTCCTCCTGGCTCTGTGTCCTCGTGCCATTATGGGAATTTTGGTGAGCTGAGCCCTTATTCTGCAACTTGTTCAGAAGCTCAGTATGCTCGGCTTCTGGGGGTACAGCTACCCAGGCTCGGGGATCGGGCCAGAGAGTGCTGCCTGCTGCACAGAGCCCCAGGACTAAGAGGGCGGGGTGGCTCCGTCTGCTTCCCATATGGGGACATTGTCTGTCCCTGCCTGAGGGGCCACCTCCCTCCTGCTTCACATTGTCCCTTTGCTGTCTCCTGCTGGTCCAAGCCCCAGCCTGCATCTTCCCTTTTCATTAGCCTCCTAGTGGTAGCCCCAGGCAGGACACGGGAGTCTGTTAGCGTTTCTCCAGACCTGAAACCCCTTAGCCAGCTCACCCTGGGCTCTTCTCAGTCCAGGGTCTCACCATTGGCACACAGTGTGTGTGTGTGTGTGTGTGTGTGTGTAGGGGGCACTGTGCCAGGAAGGCCTCCGGTTACTCTGATGTCTCTGCTGGACCTGGTTCAGACCCCTCACACCTTTTGTGAAAGTCCCGCATTTTAATGTCTCTAAGCTTGATGGGAATGAGGCTGGGGCTCCACAAAGTCATTCAGGGCTGGGCTCTGTCACTTAGTGGGAAGCCTAGAAATGAAAGAGCACTCCTAGCTTGGGGACAGGCTCTTTTAAAGGAGAGCTCAAGAGTTTTCTTTAAAGATAAAGTCCCTCCTGAGATATTCAGAGAAAAAACAATTAATAAGACACGATGTCCAGGGACACCAACCCAGCAGTCCAGCTTAGTGTCTGCCACATCCCCAGCTTGAAGCCTCACTTCAATGGCTGGGCTCTTTCTTGACCTTGTCAAGTCAAAGAGCATTGGCCACTCTTCTTTCCCTATTTCCTTCCCCACCCCTCTGCTTTCTAGGCTGGCTTTGAACGCTGCTGTTTAGCCTCATAATCAAAGCGACTCTCCTTCCTTAGCCTCCAACGTGCTGAGATTTCAGGCATGCCCCGCTCACCCTCACCGCACCTGGTCTCCCCTTCTGTAGAGATTCCTCCTCCTCCCAACATCTAAGGTCTGGCCAGCACTCCTCTCTTGCAGAAGCTTCTCTCAGACCCTGCTGTTTCCCCCAGTCTTTCCAGGACTTATGGCTGACTCCCGGCTCCATTTTTGATTCAGTGGTTGGGTTGGGAATCTGAACATCTGCCCTTCAAACAGGTTCCTAGGTGAAGCTGCTACTGCTGTTCGGAGATTTGAGGACCACCTGCTTAGAACATGTCCTAGGGCTCAGGATTCTTAAAGGGCCAGCCTTGGGGTGCAGGAAGCCTGGTGAGCCCTAAGACAAAGACAGAAAAAAACCTCCTTGGCATCACAGACACACCCAGAGGGCGTCTGACATTTAGTGTAAAGGACTTGGGAGGAGGGAGGGACCGAGTAATCTGCCACACTTGCTTCCCAGCTGCCAGGTCTGACACCAACCAGTTTCTTTCTGGCTCAACTTCCTTGTGTAGAAAAGGGGTGATAGGGGAAGGTGGGTGGAGAGTTGGCTCAATTGTTAAGAAAACTTCTGGCTCAGAGGTTAAGAGCACTGACTGCTCTTCCAAAGGTCCTGAGTTCAAATCCCAGCAACCACATGGTGGCTCACAACTATCCTTAATCTGACACCATCTTCTGGTGTGTTTGAAGACAGCTACAGTAACAATAAATAAATCTTTAAAAAAAAAAAAAAAGAATTCCCAATTTTGAGGCTGGAGAGATGGCTCAGCTGTTAAGAGCACTGACTGCTCTTTCCAGAGGTCCCAATCCCAGCAACCACATGGTGGCTCACAACCATCTGTAATGGGATCAGATGCCCTCTTCTGGTGTGTCTGAAGAGAGCAATGGTGCACTCATATATATATAAAATAAATAAATAAATAGATTTTAAAAAAAAAGAAAAAAGAAAAAGGAAAAAAGAAAACTTCCTGGTTTTGTAGAGAACCTGAGTTCGGTTCCTAGAACCCAAGTGGGATGCTCACAATGGCCCTATAGCTCCTGCTCTAGGGATTCTGATATGCTCTTCTGGTCTCTTTAGGCACCTGCACGCATGTGCACATAAACATGCATATGCACAGACATGCATAAAATATATTCACACATCCACATACATAAAAAGGGAAGTAAAGAGTCTGGGAGATGGCTCTACAGTTAAGAATGCCTGTTGTGGCAGAGGACGCAGGACACCTATGAGGTGGCTCACAATGTCTATAATTCCAGTTCCAAGGGATTTGACTTTGCTGGGCATAGTGGGGCACACCTTTAATCACAGCGCTCATGAGGCAGGGTAGATCTCTGTTCCAAGCCAGCTGGAGTTATATAATGAGACCCTGTTTTAAACAACAAAACAACAAAAACCAAAAAGAGATTTGACTTCATCTTCTGACTTCCTTGGGCATCAGGCACGCATGTGGCGCACATATGTACATGCAGGCAAAACACCCCTGTGAGGAAAGGCAAATATTAACAAAAATTAAAATAAGTCAGACTGCGTGGTTTGTCTCTCAGACCCACTGTGTTTGTTGTGGTTCTCAGCAACTTAAACATCTTCAACTGATTTACTCTTCATAGAATCCTATGAGGGAGAAAGTATTATCATCATCATCATTATTATTCCCATTTAATAGATAGGAAAACTGAGGTTAAGTAACCTGCTCAAAATCACATAGCAAGAATAGCAGGAAGTATGGGTATAGCTCATAGGAGAGCATTGCTTAACATGCCTAAGACCCTAGGTTCTATCCCGGTTCTGACAGAGAAAACTAGATTCAGGTAATCAGTTGGAAAGCCTGAAGGTGACCTCCGTGTGACCGAGCCACTTCCCTGTGCACCTCTCTGTATATTGGGTCCACTAGTGTCAGTTGCCAGGAGTTGCATGTTCGTGTGCATTCACTACACTTCTAAGAGGTGCTGTTTTGTGCAAGTGCTTACAAGTGCGTGCAAGGTGTGCATAAAGCGAGAACAGTAATCAGGCATTGAGCACTGACTCCAGGCCAGGCAGGCTTAAGCAGGACCATCTGCTTGCCACAGGCCCACAGTTCACATTCCGTGTGTCCTAGTTAAGGGTTCCTCTGCTGCGTTAAAATACAATGGCCAAAAGCAACCGTTTGTTTCATCTTCCAAACCTTGGGTCTCGCTCAGTCATGGAGAGAAGTCAGGGCAGGATCAAACTCCTGGCAGGAACAGAGAGGAAGGAACAGAAGTAGATGCCACGGAGAAGTGTTGCTGCTCGCTGGCTCACTCTCCACGCTTCTCGCTCAGCTCTCTCACACAAACTAGGCCCACTAGTTCAGGGCGGCAGCACCCACAGTGGACTGGGTCCGTCCACATCAATCATTCCTCAAGAAAACACCCACAGCCCAATCCTTTGTTTGGCTTTGTATCTCAAAACAGTGTTTCTCTGGGTAACCCAGGATGTCCCAGAACTCACTCTGTAGACCAGGCTGTCCTGGAACTCACACTGCAGACCAGGCTGGCCTGGAACTCACACTGTAGACCAGGCTGGCCTGGAACTCACACTGCAGACCAGGCTGGCCTGGAACTCACACTGTAGACCAGGCTGGCCCGGAACTCACACTGCAGACCAGGCTGGCCTCGAACTCACAGAGGCCCGCCTGCTTCTGCCTCCAGAGTGCTGGGGTTAAAGGCCTGCACCACATGTCCAACCTTATGGTGTATTTTCTCAATTGAGGCTCCTCTCCCAGATGACTCTAGCTTGTTCATGTTGACAAAAATAAACGAATGAACAAACAAACCCAACCAGAGCACCACGTGACTCTTGTTTTCCTGTTGGCAATGCTGAGCCAAGCTAGCACCGACTGCTGGCGTCATTCCTAGAGTAGGTTGGTTTCAATGAACATAGAACCACCCAAAACCCCCAAGCCTCACCCAGTGTATGTGTGTGTTCAGTGTGGGGATAACATGGAGGAGTGTTAGCATGTAAGTATCTATCTATCTGCCAGTCTCTGTCCATTCACCTCTCCATCCATCCATCCGTCTGCCCGTCCATCCATCCATCCATCCATCATCCATCCATCCATCATCCATCCATCCATCCATCCATCCATCTACCCATCTGTCCGTCTGTCCATCCATCCATCATCCATCCATCCATCCATCCATCATCCATCTGTCCATCCGTCCGTCCACCCATCCATCCATCCATCCATCATCCATCTGTCCATCCGTCCGTCCGTCCATCCATCCAACTATCCATCCGTCCGTCCACCCATCCATCCATCCCTAACTGTCTATCATTGGTAGCTAGGATTGTTGCCTTGGGTCAAGTTATTTTTGTTTTATTTTATTTTGAGACGGGGTCTCCCTGTGTAACCCTGGCTGGCCTGGAACTTGCTATTAAGATTAGGCTGGCCTCGAACTCACAGAGACCTCCCTGCCTCTGCTTCCCAAGTGGCAGAATTCGAAGTGTGAGACACCATGTCTAGGGCTGGGTTAAATTTTTTGAGGAACTGGTTGTGAGAGATTAGAGACCCGAAAGGGGAGCCATAGCTTCTCTCAGCCCCAAGTTCCCGGGATGGGTTCCCGGGATCCGAGTGACTGTAAAGAGCAGTCCATCCAGGTATTGCAGGGCGGGGAGGTGCCACCCCAGAGAGAAGAAACCTCGTCTTCCTCATTCTTACCTTGTCAGGCTCTGATGGGCACATTCCTGGAAGACAACGCAGGAGCTGCTTCCCCCTGACTTTCCGCCCTTACATAGTGGGCCAGAGTCTACACTGGAACCCAGGTTAGTTTATATCATCAAAGGTGATTTCCTTTGTGTACCCCCTCTACCCTTATTTTCTTCTGTGGAGTCTCTCTCTCTCTCTCTCTCTCTCTCTCTCTCTCTCTCTCTCTGTGTGTGTGTGAGAGTGTGTGTGTGTATACTCACTCAATCTGGATGTAGACAGAAGGAGAGAAAGCTGAAGGGATCTGCTGATGTTTCAACGAAGCCAAGACTAGTGGGCCAAGGAATAAAAAAGAACGGACTGGTGTGACTAATAAGTTTCTTTTAGGAATGGGGGCAGAATTACCTGGATCTGCTGGGGTAAGTATTACTTTCTATCTTGAAGAAAAATGTGTGATGTTGATACTGTCTCAGAACAAATAGGCCTGTGACTGATGGATAGTTTACCGTTTATGTAGCTGCTTTCATGTACTTTTGACAGCTCAATCAGGATTCCAACAGTTATAAAAAATGATTTTATTCTAGGAAGTTACAGGAGGGGAGTGTGTGCCCTTGCCCCTGCCCTGGGCCCACTGGGCACTGCATCTCAGCTCATAGGAAAGGCACAGATGCTGATCGGCATGGGAAATTGAAAAATGCCTGCAGAGACATGCTGACCCTCTCTGGTAGGGCTTGGGGGTGTGCTTTTAGGAACTATTTGGCAAGACTAAGGAAGGATACCTGGGAAAATCCACAGTCCTTGAAATCTCTGGGAATGGGGTGGGGTGGGGGTCACTGGCATGAGGACCAGAAAATAAAGCCATCAAGAAACCAGGAGAGCTGGAACCAGACACGTACTAACCTTGAGACCATATGGAGGTTCCGGGCCTGAGTGTGGCTCCCCTGTCCTGAGTCCAGCTTGCAACCAAGCCACTCTCTTGGCTGACCCACTACTCTGAGGACAAGAAACATCTCTGTGGCCCTCTGGGCCCTCAAGTGGTGGCATACAAAATGACAGTGGCCAGAGCAAGAAGCTGGAAGGCACCAGGCTGGCTTTTTACCACTGGACACATGCTAGCAGGCATCTTGGCGTTGGGGCTCACCTGCTTTGGGAGGATTTTAGTCTCGCAAAGCCCAGATTTGTGTGAAAGATCAATCATAGGCTGACAGGTGATGACCCAGAGAGACAGGATTTTTCTCAGTCAGGTTTTCAGGTTTTGCTCACACTGGTGTAGGTGACAGGCCCGAGAGGCAGCCAGAGCTGGCACTGACTTGTTATCAGAGGTGTCTCCAAGCTGACTTATGACTGTGCTAGGATTGGGAACACCTTCTAGGAAGTAGCCTCTAAAACCACCCCAGTGGGCTCAGGCCTAGGTTGTTCATATGTGTACATGAGTGCGCGCATGCATGCACCTGGGTCTCTTTCTCTGTCTCCCTCTCTCTCTGTCTCCCTCTCTCTCTGTCGCTGTCTCTGTCTCTCTCTCTCTCTCTCTCTCTCTTGTGTGTGTGTGTGTGTGTGTGTGTGTGTGTGTGTGTGCGCGCGCGCGCCTGCTTGTGCCCATTTCTCAGCATGACCCTCCTCAGCAGGATCTGGAGACAGACTATTTGGGTCCAAATCCCTTCCCTCTCACTTCCTAGCTGGGCGGCTTTAGACAAACCTCTTGACCTCTTTGTGCCTCTGTTTCACTTTCAAATCAATACACATTAGGCCAATCTCCAGTGCTGTTGGTAAGATTTAAAGAAATGGCGCTGTGTCTATTTACCGCCATGCTCAGCGCACTGCGGTCCCTCACCTGGTGGCCATCTGTCCTCTTCCCCTTTACATAATCCCCAGTGTATCGGCACTGACTACATGCTAGGCAGAACTAAATGTACATTTTTATCTAAAGACGCATAGCAAGTAGATCTGCGGACTCAGGACAGCCTGACAATTGTGACGTCACCTAACGTGTCCGAAGCGCTTACTCCGGGCCGGAGTAATTAAACACTCAGCGTGAAAAACTCATTCATGAACATCTTTGCTCCTATGAAGCTTGCAGTTTCAGGGGAGCTTTGTGAGTGCTGAGAGATGGCCGGTGCTGAAGAATAGTTGCTGCTCATACAGAGGACTGAGTGGAGCTTGGTAACTAAGCCCCACAGCACAGGGCTCACAACCACAGGGGAGATGACACCCTCTTCTGGCCTCTGTAGGCACCTCTCCCTCTCCCCCTCCCCTCCCCTTCCCCCCTCTCCTCTTCCCCTTCCCTCCCCCTCCTCTCCCTTTCCCCTCTCCCTCCCCCACTCCTGTTAGTCTGTATATGTCTCCTATCTAAAGGGGAGGAAATTGGAACTAGACTTTAAAGCCAACTGTGGTTCAAACGGGCATAACAAAATTTATGTCTTTGCTTAAGTTCTACCTTAAAGGGATTGTGGGCCTAAACCCCCAGTCCTGGGTGCATATCAATCACTGGAGACCCTCTGTTGATCGCGTGGAACTCAGTTTCCAAGCTCCATCGTGGAGGGAGACTTATGGGAATTTGGGTAGTGTGGCTGAGTATACATCCTGTTGGATTATGCGCGGGACGGGGCTGTGCATGTGGGGGTGTGGCTGTAGAGCTTCGGACAACTCGGGTTAGCACAGGCAGAGGTGCTGGAGGCCACAAGGCTGGCTTCCAGGGTAGGTGTCCCTGGGCCTGGGCAGCAGCTTTGCCCCAAGGCTGCTCTGCTTGGTACTGGGAGAGAGAAATGGCGCTGCTCACTTCCCCTTAAACAGCACAGATTAAGGGCCCCGCAGTGGGCACGGGCGGGCGGGAGGGCGCATGTCGCTCATGTTACAAATCAATTCATTACCGGCACTCCCGGTCGCCTCCGATCTTCAAGGATCGGGGGTTTGATGAAGAGGATTCATTTCAAGAAATAAACCTTTTAAATTAACCACGAGATGAGGGAGATTTCTTTATTTAAAAAATGCTCAGGCCCCGCCGGCTTTGTTTTCTCTCTCTCTTATTAGTGATGTTATTAATAAGCCCCAACCTCACTCTCCAGGGGATAGTTCACCCTTGCCTGGGAGGAAGAGCACTGTTAGGGGTGCACCCGCACCCTGGCTCAGGCAGCCAGGTCTGTCTGCACCACCAGTCTACAGCGTCCAACCGAAAGGCTCCCTCCTGGTGCCCCGTTTTGATTAGAGCATGTGGCTGGAAACCCATGAAGTGACCTTGGATAAGTCGTTAGCCTTCTCTTCTCTTCCCAGCAAATGAAGGCAGTGCCATCACTTTCTACAGCTGTCCTTGACTGAGGAGTTCAACCTTTGCATGCTGTCAATGAGCTGACGGGTCCAAAGTGGCCAGAGAAACGGCTGAGAGAGCAGAGACACTTGCTGCCAAGCCTGACATGGTTCAACCTCCAGCACCCACGTTGAAAGACGTCCTCTTGACCTGTCCAAAAGTCCTGTGGCATGCCACATACATATGTACATAATACACACATATATACATACATGTAATAAAAAATTCCAAACAAGCCAGGCAGTGGTGGCGCACGTCTTTAATTCCAGCACTCAGGAAGCAGAAGGAGGCAGATCTCTGAGTTCAAGGCCAGACTGGTCTATATAGTGAGCTCCAGGACAGCCAGGGCTACACAAAGAAACCCTGTCTCAAAACAAAACAAAACAAAACAAACAAACAAACCAAAAACAAACTTAAAATAAAATTAAAAAAAAATTAAAAGTAAAAAGAAAAAAAAACTCTTCCCGCTCCACCCCAAAGGAAACTTGTTTTCTCTAGCTGCATGTAGAATCTTCTTAGCAGAGGTGGTTTTCTCGGCCCAGCCCCCTGCTCTGGTCTCAGCCTGGACACAGCATCTGGACTTGTGATCTACAAATCACAAGGCAGGCTGGGGGAATGGCTCAGAGGCAGAGCTTTGGTCTAGCATTCCCAAGGTCCTGGGTTTAATCCCAGTCCTGCAAAGAAATAAATTACAAGGCCCTCTAACCTGTGTCATCTTGCTGGGTGTACGCCAATACCTTGGCAAGGCATATATTATTTCTGTTTCACGTGTGGATGGTGAGGTGGACCTGGGAGTACCCCAGAGCTTCTGTAGGAAACTCGCAAGTGTGCCAGTGGGTCATCTGTGGAGGGTACAGAAGTAGGTGTTTCGAGGTACGGGCAAGGAATAAAAGAAGCAAAAATGATGGTGTGGTACCCTGGGGCAGGAAACAATAGGAAGCAGAGATGGAGGGAGCCGTATACAAAAGTGCATCCAGATACAATGGGATCCAGAGTAACACTATGGAGAGGTGCAGGCTGCTGTGTCTGTCCTCCTGCAGCCACCTGGAGGAGTGGAACCCAAGGAACTTCTATCTCGTTTTACTTGTGACTTGCTTTGGTCTGTCTCAAAGATGCTAGTTGATGAGCCCATGTGGCTAGTCTTGCAGGGCCCAGACAGACATAAAGGTGGGAAGGGACTTGCATAGGCGGGTATTGGCTCTGGAGGATGTGATCTGCCAGAGAATGACAGAGAAAGGACATGTCCCCAGGACTCCATTCTGCCTCAGTGCGGCTTGGCCCCTTGAGCTTAAGCTAAAGACTGAGCCTGTAGCTGGGTCTTGGTATAAGGAAAAATGCTGGCACTCAACATCTTGCCTTGCATAGAGAATGCTCGTATCATAGCCAAAATAGTCTAGAAATGAAGGCTTCAACGCAGTTGAAGATTGACCAAGGGCTCCCTGCTATAGGCCTACCAAGGAGACGAAATCGTGGCCTAAGACTCTGCAGGGTATAGAGCTAGTCCAAGGATCAGATAGAACAGACAGCTTAACACACACAGATGTCCACTCACAGCACAGGAAGCTTGCCTTGGTCCACGAGCGATGCTGTGACAAAACACTCGGTAGCTGATAATCAGTTAGAAACTTGTTGCTCATTTTGGTCTGGAGGCTGGGAAGTTTCAAGTGCCAGGAAATCAGTTTCTAGGACAGGCTTGACCTTTGCTTTTTGAGAACACTTTTTTTTTTTTTTTTTTTTTTTTTTTTGTTCTCTCCTTTCAGTCTCTTCCACCAGGTCATCAAGCCTTACCAAATGACCCCACCTGTCACTATCGATAAGTATTAGAACCTAGCATGAGTTGGAGGCGAGGTGCACCTACACACTGTATCAGAGGGAGACGGGTGAGGTCCAGAAGATTTCCTGCCTGCCACCATTTCCTATGGCTTGATGGTTTAAGAAAACCTAGATTAAGGCTTCCTGTTCCTTGACTTTCCCTTCAAAAAGGAAGATACGCTGTTGCATTAAGGTAACAGAGCAAGCTAAGAGCAGACTGGATCCAGAAAAGTAGAAGCTCAGAGCTCTGGAGCACCCATAGCTGGAGGGACATCAGGGAGTTCCGGGTTCCACACTATGGGAGAATGGGGAATTAGAAGCGTCAGGGTGGAGCATGAGTACGATGTTTAAATCCTCTGTCTTAGCGTCTATCCAACTGGTCTCTGGCCTGAGAGTCCTTTCAAAGACAGGGCTGGGTTCA
The DNA here is from genome assembly GCF_008632895.1 of Mastomys coucha. Taxonomy (NCBI): domain Eukaryota; kingdom Metazoa; phylum Chordata; class Mammalia; order Rodentia; family Muridae; genus Mastomys; species Mastomys coucha. The sequence goes on along the minus strand of NW_022196904.1, from coordinate 175,851,541 downwards.
TACTCTTTCACACTTGTTAACAACAGCTGAGAGGAGCTTTAGTTCATCCTATGGGGCCCAGGGCTTGTGTGTGTGTGTGTGTGTGTGTGTGTGTGTGTGTCTCAGGCATCACCTCCCCATCTAGGAAGAAACCAACCCCCTCCCAGCATCCTTCTTCTACAGATTGGAGGAATGAAGGGAGGGAGGAGAAAAAGGCCTTCCCAGCTTAGGCATAGACCTGCCCAGGTGTGTGTGGGGAACCAGTTCACCATCTCATTAATGTGGAATTGTTTTTAGGTTAATAATCTTGCGTTAATTTTCCCTTAAAATATTGTCTTTGACCGTTAAATGCTCACACTGTTATAAAAAGAACGTAATAAATGATCTTGAAGCAAATTCTCCTGCCAAATGTCATAATTTATTTGCATAATTAGCTCTTAATTTTAATTCAATATGCAAATCCACGCTTCCTTTCCATTGCCGCCGCCTGTTTCCCAGCCAGGCAGCCATGAATTTACTATGAAGCTTTCTATGGTTGTCAGAAGTGGGGGTGGGGAGGCAGGCACCTTCTGGGGCTAGTTCTTGGAAGAAGGACTTAGAAAGACAGACTTAGATGGAGAGATTCATGAGTACCACTCCACAGATGCAGGCCTTCACGGAGGGACTAACACTGATGGGCCTGGGTAGAAATGCTTGTAAACATAGTTATATAAGGTCCATGAATCCAAACTCACAGGCTGCTATGTGAAGTAGTCCATGGTCACCCACTGAGACACGTTGTACAGATAGAAATACTGCCACACATGAACACGTGATCAGGAAGGCACAGACATGAGGACTGACCTTCAGGGACATGGGCATGCCTAGAGACAACTACAAAGACAAACATCCAGATGCATAGATAGATAGATAGATAGATAGATAGATAGATAGATAGATAGATAAGAAGGTAGGTAGATAGATAGATAGATAGATAGATAGATAGATAGATAGATAGATAAGAAGGTAGGTAGGTAGGTAGGTAGATAGATAGATAGATAGATAGATAGATAGATAGATAGATAGATAGATAGATAGATAGATAGACAGACAGACAATCGCCTTAAAAGAGCTGAGGATATAGCTCATGGTCAAAGAGCATTGGTCCAGCATGAAGGACTGGGAGAGTGGTATTCACTTGTAATCCCAGCACTTGGGAAGCAGAGACAGGAAGATTGAAAAGTTAAGGCCAGCCAGGACAACATGTAGAGTTCTAAACCAGCTTGAGGCATGACACCAACCCTGGCTCCAAACAAAGCAAAACAAACAAATTTACGGCATTACTAGGGTTCATGTTCCACACAATTTACCTATTTAAAACAAACAACACAATAGCTTTTAGCATATTTACAAGATTATGCAACCATTCCTATGACGACAGTCACCTCTCTTTAACCCCAGTACACACTTGTCAGCCCTAAGCAACCACTAACCTATTTCCTCTATGTGTTTGGTTTTGTTTTCCCTCACTTAATGAAGCAGCTTTTCTTTCTCCTTCCCCATGCAGGGCTGGGATCAAATCCAGGACTTTGTGATGCTAAGCAAGTGCTCCCTACCACTGAGCCAAACCCTCAGCTTTCACATTATGCTTCAGTCTTATGTTCTAGCACGAATGAGTTATCCGCTCCTTTGAACAGGTGGATAGTATTCATTGTCTGGAGAGAAGCACATTTTATTTATGCATTTATTAGCTGATAGACATTCGGGTACTAGGGATGGAACCTTGGTTTCCTGTATATGTTCCCACTAAACTACACACCAGCCTGGTTCCTATATTTTAGTTATAAGACGTAGGAGTCTTAGGAACACAAATCATTCTGTGAAACCTCTTCATTTTTCTGGAGTTTATTCCTAAGACTAGAACTTCAAAGTTTGGCTTTCCAGTCTATTCTATAATAAGAAAGGCCTGTTCCGTTTCAGAGGATGTCCATACTGTGTTTGTCTGTGATGAACATGCTATTCTCCATGACAGTTTTTGCTTTCTTCACATAGCCGTACATACATAGAAACTCAGATCCATGCATGTACTCAGATGTATTCACACACACACACACACACACACACACACACACACACCACACCACACCATACACACAAATCACACACCACACACACATACCACACATACACACACCACACAAACACACACACACACCACACATACCTCCCCAACCCTCCACACACACACACACACCACACACACACCACACATACACCACACACATGCACACACCACATAAACACATACACACACACACCACACACACCACACATACCCCCCACACCCTACACACACACACACACACACACACACACCACACATACCACACACATACCACACACACACACACACCACATACACACCACACACACACACACCACACACACACACACACACCACACACACACACACCACACACACATACACTACACGAGAGAGAGACAGAGACAGAGGCGTGCCATACTGCACAATCACACACTAAGTAGCTATCACAGACAGCCACCTGGGCACAAAACATAATCCCCAAAGCGCAGACAGATGTGCCCAAGGTGATCTAGCCACCCAGAGAGAGACCTTGAGGACAAAGAGTAGAGAAAAAGATGGGACTGCTGTCAGAGGGAGTGTGGCAGCTGGAGGCAAGAGCATCCCGATTTGGGAGGGGAGGCCTGTCATGGTACCGTGAGGGATGAAGCTTAGAGTTGGGCATCTGTGAGTCAGGCAGTAAGGTAGAGAGGAGAGGCAGGGCAAGAGAGGTTGGGGTGGGCTCAGGAGATGGGGGCTCTGTGCTTGGGTCAAGTAGAGTCTGAGTACCAAGACACTGGGGGTCCCACTTCCCCATCTGGGCCAGCCCTACCCTTCCCATAAGCTGGGTGACCTTTGTCCCCTTGCTTCCCCCACCAAGGAAATGTGACCCCCTCCTACCCTTTGCCCCCACCTGACAAAAATCTCTGGAGACAAAAGAGATCTTTTTCTGGGGTAATTAGGCTTCAAAGACAGCGGCTCCTCCCAGGAAACTGAGCAGGTTTGCCCTGGCAGGGCCCTCTGTGTGGGAGGGGAGGCAAGCCCAGCAGAAGAGGCCAGGTGACCAGAAAAACAGAAGGCAAGCTCTGAGATCCCTGTGGTCAGAAACTGTTCATCGCAAAAGTGTGACCTGTTTCTCTTGAGGAAAGGGCCTTCCGAAGCTGGGGATCTGCCTAGCGGTGGGTTGCAACACTGTCTTCTTAGACTCCCGGAAGTCCTGGGTGTGGGTGAAAAGAACACGTGTGTGCATGTGTGCGTGTGTGCATGCCTAGTTATTAAGAGTGTGTGTTGCTACTGACACTGAGACTCCATGCAAGTGTGAGAATGTGTGCCTGTCCTCATCTCCCCCGGGGCCCACCCCCACCCTTGCCCCCCTGCAGGAGACTCACTGTGCGGCCTCAGCTGAGTTTTTAACCTGGAGTGATCGCTTTCCTGATTTGCCACTTTAGTACTCTTGTTAATGAATTTTTAATCTTCTTAATGACATTAAACACGGAAAGTAATTAAGGAAAACAAGTTTGAAACTGCTGACTTCAACCCTTTATTCACAACTATTTAATGTAGAATTAATTTGATTTTGCCCATTATTCAAATGAACGCACTACCTTCTTCCCGGCCCCAGGCCTGTCCCCTTGCCCCCTCCCCTAAATGCCCAGAGACCCCCTGTCATGATCACCCAGTTATCATTGACCCGAGTGGGTGACAGTCCCCTTGTGATGCTGTCTGTGCTTTGGGCCTAAGCATGATGACTAAACTGAGCCCTGGTGGATGGGTGGTAAGGAAGGCAGAGTGGAAGTGGGGAGGGTCAGGAGAACTGAAGGAAATCAGGAGGGACCCAGGAAGACAGAGGAGCACCTCAGAGAACCTCACTGGAGCTGGAGGGTGCCGAACCCTTCCCTTTCTTCAGCTTGAAATCACCCCTAGGTGCTCTGTGATCTGCACACTTAAAGAGGTGGTACTGGAAGCCTTGGGCTATTTAGAAGTTTGGACACTCATGAGTGCTTGGCTTTAGAATATGTATAAATCTGTGGAACACAAAAGAATCTAATGTTTTGAGGTTCAGGGCCCAGAGAGATCAAGAGGAAGATGTGCCGCCACGCTCCAAGCCATAGGCTGTCATTCTGCCCGGGGCTGTAGACAAGAAGGTTCAGCTCTTTGAAGCTGAGCTATCAACCTTCTCCTTTTGACTTTGGGTTTCAGGGTCCTGCTTTATGTGAATGTCTGTGTGTTGGCACAGAGGCCTTCGTAGGAGGTGTGGCATGGCCATGACCTCTTAGGAGGCAGCAGAGATAGTGGAGCCAATGTAGCAATGGCCTCAGACGGATCTGACTGTAACCCTTGACCTGTTTCCTCAAGCTGAAGAGGCAAGCCACACTCATACTAGAGTACTGTAATAAATACTCAGGATGTGCTCTGACACAGCCCTAGCACCATGTCTCCTGGAAGATGACATCCTTGCCTCATTGTCCCCAATCCCCCAGGGAGTGAAAGACTTCAAGTTTTGACAGACAAAGAAATTGAGGGCTTCTGGGTCTGGAATCCAAGAGGTGGCTGTGGGAAGCTGGGGACCTGCCCTGCTATCCAGAGGGTCGGGAAGAACTTTAAGGAGATATTGGCTTGGAGAACTCCCTCCTCTACCCTTGAACATCTCTGGAAATTTTTCTTCCCATAATCTCCTGAATTATGTCCCCGGGGGGAGGGGGGTTCTCTCTCCCTCTTTACCGCTTCCTCTTGCCTCTTCACTCCAAACAAGCCTTCCCCAAGTCATTTCACTTCTGTTGGCTTCTGGAAGATAAGCCCTCAGCCTATACCCACCACTGAGCCCCAGGCACTGAGCCATGACTGGGCTGAGCTCAGGCAAGACTCTCCCTGATCCCCTTCCTTCCCTTCCAGGGACTTTATGGTATGAGACACTGCTGGCTCTCTTCTTTTCTCCTCTCTCTCTCTCTCTCTCTCCTCTTTACATCTTTCTTGATGCTCTCTCCCTGTTTTTTCTTTCTTCCATGGTAGTTTGAGGTCTCCCTGGCTCTGCTGTCTTTCTGTAGCCCCCTGTCCCTGCTAGCTCTATCTTTCTCATTACTTGAATGTTCATGGATTCTACTATGGATTTCTAGCCATAGCTGTCAGGGCTTATGGTCTGAGGAGGAAAGACAGGCTGAAGCAGGAGACACAGAAAGAACCCACCCTTGACATAGGTAGGTTCTTGAGATTCTGTCCAATGAACTCCAGAGCTGGTATGGAATGCGTCTGTTATCTCTCCCAATTTTCCTGCTCCCTGTCCCCTTCCATTGCCATCCGGGAAGGGCCAGTAAAACTCCAAAGAGGACTTGACCAATGGAAATCACCTGCATTGCCTCTCATGCCCCCCCATACACACACACCCTGTCTCACAGTCCTGAAATCCTCTTACCAAGCCCCACATTTTACCACAACACCCACCAGAATCACAAGCTTGCACCCCCCCACACACACATATGGGTAAACATGAATGCATATGCATGTGCAGATATACACAGCTCCCCCCCCCAGACTGTATGCACATGCACACACAGATGCATACAGGCGCGCGCACACACATATACACGCAGAGATCCCACAGGCGCCCAAAAGCACAGGGCAATGATTAATGTCCCCTCAGAAAAAGAAATTATATCGAATAAATTAAACTACTGTGGCAGCAAATTGAAAAATAAGGATGTAAATGAGGTTTGAATACTTAATATCGAAGACAAGGGGGAAGGAAAAGGGATGGCTGGGTCCCCTGAGAAGGAATAGATTGTCCCTCTTGCCCTGGTTTGACTAGTTCTTGTCCACAGGCCTCAGAGATGGGTCGGAATCTGGTGTGTCAGTTAGCCCTAGAACCCTCTCCCCAGTGCTCACTTCTGTAAAGAAGGTTCCCTCCTGGGAAAACTCAAGGAGGGGAACAGGGAGGAGGTGGACTGATTACCTGGCAGCCCCCAAATACAAAATGAACTCGTGCTTTCAGATCCAACACACACTGCTTGGAGACCTACCTAGCTTAGGTGTCTCACTACCCAGCCACATTCCTGCTAAGCGCGCCCCCCTCAGGTTGCTTGAGGAATTTGATCACATGGCTGAGTCCCCCTTCGTGCTAACTCCAGAGGCCACAGAGCTCAACCCCCAGCTCTCCTTAATTTATCCTAACCCAGAAGACCAGCACATACTAGAGAACTAGAGACAACCTGCCTGCCATATGCCAACACCCAACCTCCTCCGACACAGTCCTGCCCGAGAGAGAGAGAGAGAGAGAGAGAGAGAGAGAGAGAGAGAGAGAGAGAGAGAGAGATTGATTCTTTACCGCACATCGCTATCTGGTCACACACCCCTACACACATAGTCACAAATACACACACAGTGGAGGGTAGCCCATGGCTGTGCCGCAGGCCCTTGGTGTAGTGTACTGAGAGACTTCTCCTTAAGCTTTTAGCAACCTGCCTTCTTTTCTCTCCCCCTCCCCTCTTCCTGTGGTTCTTCCACATAGCCTCCATCTCCAGCCCTTACCTCACACACTCTCTCTCAGTTTCCCTTACTCTGCCTGTCAGATGGTTTTCCCTTGCTGCCTTTGTCTGGGGACACCCCAACGGACTCTTGCCTCCTCCTCATTCCTGGCGGTCACAGGACCCTAGGTCCCCCCCACCCCCATCCCCGTGTTCCCCCACCCCCACCCCCTCCTCCGCCTCACTCGCTGTCGTCTCTGTTCATATATATTTAGTATTTATTTACAAGGCTGGGTTTTTTCCCTGGGCGGGAAGCCAGCCGTGCACAGAAATCCTTAAGATGCTATAAAGCTGGTGAGGTATAAAATGGAAAGTGGTTAGTGCGCTGTTTGGAGATATCTCACCGGCGGCCGGGGGCCCGCGCCGCCCAGCCGCCCGCTGTAAATCTCCCGGAGTTTAGCGCGCTTGTTTGTACGTGGCCGGGAGGGGAGGCCGTGGCGGGAGGGGGCGCCCTAGCGCCCCAAGTCTCCCGCACAGACTGTCGCCAAACCAGTTCACTCCCTTCTCAGAGGGACAGGGGCCAAGAGAGGGGGCAGCAGAGAAGACCCGGCTTGGAGAACAAAGGCTTTTCAGCTGGGCCTTACACCCCAAAACAGCCCATGTCCCCCATCAGTGTGGGAGTGCAGGGACTGGAACTTTACAGGACTCCCAGCCTATCTATAGCTCTCCTCTCCAGGAGTCTACTTCCTGTGTTCACCTACCTCCAGAAAGCAGGAGGTGTGGGAAGATGGGAGACCACCCAGGGGACCTTGTGGGAAAGTTGCAGAATTTAGGGGGGTGGCTGTGGTGTTTCTGTACAGTCAAGAACTAAGTAAGGTACTGTGCCTGGTACCCTGGGTGCCATCACACCAGTCATTTCAGCCTCCCGGACCTTAGCTTCTCTTTCCTCCACCTCATGGTGGAGAGAAAGGAGAAATGGAGCTGAGGTCGGCAAAAGACTTAGCTCAGTGTCTGGCACACAGTAAGTGCTCAGGAAACAAGGGACAGCGTCATTAGTACCAATCTGCTCAGCCAGTTGCTTGTTTCTGTGTTTAGTGAGTTGCTCATTGACTCGTGTATCCAGTTAACTATTTGTGATCTATCCTCTCACCCATTCACCGGGTTTAAGCCGGTCTGAACTCTAAAATGGGGAACCTGCCCAAGGCAGGAGAGAAGCTCAAGTCTGGACAGGGCAGTAAAGGCTAACCCAAAAGGATGAAAGCTACTTCTGCATCAGACATTATTTTGAGGTGCTGGGTGGAAAGCCCCCCCTAACCCCAATACACACTCACCAACCCTCTGGCTCCAGTCTGCCTTATCAGTCACTACTGAAGTTCCTAGGGTCCCTGTGGAGAGCAAGGAGCCAGGAGCAGCTAGACTGTGAACCCCGAGAGAGCAACTCTGGCCTCCCTCCACTCAGCGCCCCCCCCCCCCCCCCCCCCCCCCCCCCCCCCCCCCCCCCCCCCGCCAGCCTTCAGAGTCCAAGCTGGCTCTCAGGAGCTGTCAGTAAGTGCCCTCTGATGGATGAGCTGCTGAGGCTGAACTCCACCACGATTCCCTCTCGCTCTGGAGGGATGACACACCTGTCATATAGCCTGCACACGCATGTCCCAGCTCACCTGGACACATGTCGGGAGGGCTGGGAGTAATGACAGCAAACTCTTCAGTGGTCACTGTCCAGAACGAGAGGCTCAGAAGAGCCAACTCTCGGTCACATAGCCAGATCCTAGCAAGTTCTGCTACGCTAGCTCATTCATTCATTCATTCATTCACTTATTGAATAAATGTAAGATGAGTGTCTGGGCTAGGGAGCACAAGTGGGCATTACTCAGCCTGGGCTCTGAAGAAGTTTCTAGTTGGGACAACTGTAAAGCAGCCATACAAGGAATGATTATACTACAAAAGCTAAGATCAGAACCAGGAAGTTCATACAGGACGGTAAGGTCCTCAGGGAGCAGAGAAAGAACTTGTAGTATAGCCATATGGCAGCCCCACACCCGGGAACCTGGCCATAGGGGATGTTCTGCAAGATGGCTTTCCTTGTCTCAGTTCTTGCAAGGGAGTTGATTTGGTTGTTGGAAGGGGGGTGCTCCAGGAGGATGGTGAGGCCGGTAGAGGAAGACCTTAAGTGAGCATGCAGAGCTAGGCAGTTGTTGGGAGTACTGAGGGGAGCCACTCTGAGTCCAATTTAACTGGCTGGTCGGAACGTGAAGGAGAATAACAAGAAGTCCTGGAGAGAGGGACCAGGCAGGGGCCAGATCACAAAGGGCCATGAACATCGGAGTAAGGAGTTTGTGCTTCATCTAGTAGGCAATGGGGAACCATGCGGGCTTTTGATCAGGGAACTGGGATGACCAAAGCTGTGCTTTAGGAAAATGGATCTGGCAGCAAAGTGTAAGCCAGCTGGAGACAGGGCAAGTTGGAGGGAAAGAAAGACGCCTCATCTGGTGGCTGGCATGTGGAAGGCACTCCACTGTGGAAGTTATGCTGGTCGGCTTCTTGAAGTGGCCAGGGAGAGCTACACAGTAAGGGCTTCCTCTCAGACACTAGTGATGGTGAAGCAGAGGTGGATGCAAGAGATGTCAGGGAAGGGTTGAGGATCTAGAGTTATAAAGTACCTAGCACGCACAGAGCCCTGGGGTAGGTCCTGAGCATCACATAAACCAGGTGTGGTGGTATGGACCTATGATCCTAGCACTCAGGAAGTAGAATCAGGAAGACCAGGAATTCAGGGATATCCTTGGCTAAATATTGAGTTTAAGGCCAGCCTGGTCTACACGAGATTCTATCTCAACAAAACAAATATCTAATAAACAGACAGACAAACGGAGCAGACACCAGGCAGTATCTCCAAAATGACTCAGTGGTTAAAGGCGGCAGTTCAGAGAGAAGGAAGAGAGGAGACTCCGGATTTCTGTGGTAGATTATACTCGAAATGGGGGGGTGGGTCACAAGCTGTGGCTGGTCATAGGAGAGACTCCTAGTAGCCTCTGAGGACACTGGCCGTGCATCACGGATTGGGGAGGCTGGACTAGGGTCAGAGGCCCCACGGCCTGCAAGAGCTGAGGACTGAAGGTCAGGAAGCCAAGAGCTGCAAGTGAAGCTCTTACTGTCTCTTCCCGTGGGAGCACACACGGGGGAACTGAGTACAAGCTAGGGATGCTCGGAGTGATGGACGAGCTCGAGGGGCAAAGGGTGAAAAGCCTTTAGGACTGAGTTCTCACAAGGTCTCAGCATTGGATGTACTCAGCAGGGCTGGAGGCTGGACACAAAGCATGGCATCCTGAGGAAGACATGTACTGCTGCAGGGGAGATAGCTGGTGGAGGAAAGTCCCGAGCACAAGGGGTACTAGGATGCAGAGTCTCCATCAGCTGCTCACTGCTCCGACCAAGGCCTAGACTGGCTGTTTCTTTATTCCCCTCTCCTAGCGGCTGTCAACCTAGACCAGGGATGAACACTAGAATCAATAAGAGGAACTGATTCTTAATATGGAAGTTCCCAAGACCCTCAGATCTCACAAACAGAGTCTTACTATGCTAGGTTAGACTGGCCTTGAACTCATGATCCTCTTGTCTCTACCATGTGAGAGATCATAGACATACTGAGATCGTAGGTATGTGCCACTGGACCTGGTGGCTCATGCTCTTTATTTGGTTGCAAACCACGAACCATGCTTAGCTCTTTGATGCAGATGAACCCTATCCAGATTTCTCCTGGACAGTCTTGACCATCTTCCCCCCTGGCACTGGATATCCCTCTCACCTTCCACCTTTGTCCTCAGTTACACCCCCATGGGCTTGAGCTGGTGACGCCCAGGTCTCCCAGGGCCTGCAGAATTCCAGGATACAGGAAGTGGCTGGGGAACCAGGGAGCAGAAGGGTTGGGACTCAGAACCTTGCTTCCCACTTAGGAGGGGCAAGGCACAGGAGGTGGTGTGGGCCCCCACCCTCCCGGAGGGGACCAGCAGTCCTAAATGCCCCCGCGCCTTCTCCATATTGTGGGAAAAGCTGCTGCATCCATCACTGTCAGGCGCCGAGTTTGAATAAATTTGAATGCACTGAGCCGTGGGCTGCAGTTTCTATAATATCACTTTCCAGTTTGAATATTTCACTTACTTTTTTTTTTTCAAATTTCTTTTTATCCAACAGTTTCTCCTTTTCATCCACCCCCACAGCAGACAAGCTCGGTATACAGAGAGGACGGAGCCTCGAGGGTGTCTGAGATGGGGAGAAGCTAGATTCCCAACAGCACTGGCATCTCTGGTTTCCCACTCGTGAGATCCCTGCCTGGCACATGTGATCCCTGGGTTTGAGCTTGCTTTTCCTTGTTCACGTAGACTGAGTGATACCAAGCAGAATGTGCCCTTCCACCACACACCTGCAGACAGCACTGCTACAAGGACAGGCCATGGGGACCAGGGCTCCTGCCTCTTCTTACAGGGACCCAGGCCCCTTATCTACTGACCCCCATTACACACAAACACACACACACACACACACACACACACACACACACACACATCATTGTCATCATCACCATCACCACCACCACCATCATCTGATATATTAATTTTTACCTGGGTATTAGAAGATGATTGGAATTTCCCACTCAAAAACTTGCCCTTTTCACCCTCTATCACCATGCTGTTTTCCCTTGTCAATAAAGACAGTAGTCTGGATCCTGTTGTCGCCCCTAACCTACCCACATGGCCAAGCACCCTGGATAAGGGCTGCAGGAGAGCGTGGGATAGGAGTCCTGGTGAGGCACTCTATAGATCCCCTAGCCCTGGCCACTAGCCCGGTGACTTGCTAGACCATGCTTAGAACTACCTCCTCTGACTACCCTGAAACCAGGTCCAGAGAGTGCTAAGGAGTAGACAGCGAAAGAAAGTGCCCAGAAATGAATGAGTCAGGAATGCATTTGACATGAAGACTGCATTGAGAGATGGAGATGGATCTTCTAGGGCCAAGGAGATGGCTCAGTTGATAAGAACACTTGCCTAAGGACCTAGATTCAATCCTTAGAACCCACACGTTGCAAAGAGAGATGTGACTGCTTGAAAACTATTCTGCCTTGCATATACACACATGCGTGCATACACATGTACTCGCACACGCACGCACAAAATTAAAACCTTTTTTTTAAAGAATGGTTTTCTGTGGGGGCTCTTCAAGTCTGTGTGCCTCTCCATTGGAAGGTCTAGCTATACCACCCTCTGCTATGACACCCACATCAACAGTCTGTAGAGGATGGTGGCCATCCATAAGGCTCACGATGACACTGACCATTAGTGAGGACCTTGCTACATGGGGCACACTTACCAGCTGGACATCAAGTACCTCAACCAATATGCCTGACCATATGGGGATGGTTTTCTTTTGGTTCTCCAAGGAGCCACTGACTATTCAGGCCACCCCTCATAGTGACATTGCTCAATGGATCATTGACAGTGCCACATGCTAAGTGCGTGTGATGAAAGGGATGGGGACGGGAAGCCAGAGGCCCCAAGAACCTTGGCTTTGTCTTGTTTTTTGTTTTTGTTGTTTTTAGGTGGTGATTCAGTTCCCACTATGTACCTGGTCCTCTATGCATATAATTGGCTGGTAGAGAGGCAAGAGACAGGGAAGGATGGTCCATCTTTCAGGGGCACATGGTATAGCTAGAGAGAGGAAATTATCATTAGGGGAGACATTTATTTATTTACTTACTTATTTGTTTGTTTATTGTGTGCATGTGTGTCTGTATGTGTGTTTGAGGCAGTCTCAATTCCATATCTCTGGTTGGCCTAGAACTTGCTATAGAGGCCAAGCTGGCCTTAACTCACAGAGTTAAACTCCGCTGTCTGTACCTTTACAGTGCTAGAATTATGAGCACGAGCCACCACACCCAGCTCGTAACCTTTAACTTTTATTTCTAATGTTATTTTGCTATATTTGAAGAAACGTAAAGGAATTTACAGAAAATGCGCACAGATCTCAAAGTGGTTTAAACAGCAACAACATAAACAAAAGAGGACGTTTAGAAAGTTCTTCAGGGTAAGAAGAGCCTGGTTGTCAATATGGCGCAAGGTCATGCGTACAGGTTACATAGCTGGGGCAACCCAGACCGGTGCAAAGTTGGCTGGACTTGCTCTCAGGGAGCTCTGTAGGTTTGGGTAGTCAGGGAAGGCTTTCTGGAGGAAGAGAAACCAGTCAGGGCCTTTAAAGGACAGCAGAGATCGTAAGCAAGCTCAGCATCCTAGAAGCAGGACTAGAGTATGCAATGGGGCTGAACCTGTGGCCGGGGCTGGGCCAGGCAGGACTTGGCAGTGAGCAGGTAGAAGAGATACAGTCTGCTTGGGGGACAGGAAGGAGACAAGAGAGGACATGGACGAAGAGGTTGTTATGTGGTCCGTATGCCAGGAGCACGGAGAAGGTCCCTCAAAGGAGCTGGCCCCACCCCAATCCCGCCTTGTTCCAGCATAAGCCCTTCTGCACCCTCTCTGGAGGCCCCATCACCATGAGCTCAGACTTGGCATCCTGGTACGTTAGGCCTTGTTGGGGGGGAACCATAAAAAAGGGGGCCTAGGAAGATGAAGAGATGAGCCTCCTGTGAGGAGGGTGGCCTCTCTCCCCTCCCCCAAGTGCCCCGGCCAGGCCTGCGGCAGGAGGGAGTGTGATGTGAACTGAGGCTCGCTGGCGCACCATGACAGATGATTGACTCGAAACAATATCTAAGGCGATCAGGATAAAGTGCTGGCCATTTCAAGGCTCAGCAGAATTCAGATTCTAATTAGACTTCTCACCACATTCC
>NW_022196904.1:175828211-175835711 GCF_008632895.1 Mastomys coucha | reverse complement strand
TCCTTTTTCCTGAGTGCTGCAGAAAGAAGGCTCTCTGGGTGGGAGTATTTTTTCCTAATGTTTTTTTTCTTCGGCCCTCTCCCCCGCCCCCTTTCTCCAAGACTTCAGGCTCTGCAGGACGAAGGTGGCCAGAGGCTGGAGGAGACAGGACCTGGGCGCTGAGTTCCAGCCCTGGTGGTGGACACATTGGAAAGGGACTTGTGTGCAAAGGAGACACCCTAGCTGTCCACCCCCTTGGAAGCCCTGGGGTGGAAGTGTATTTACACGCTTAATAACACGCTTATTACCAGTGTTTCTCAGCTGCTAGGTTTTGAACACAGATATAATAGAATTTTACAAGCCACATAAAAGCTGTCCTTCTCTTGGACCCTGAACTGGTGGCTGGTGGCCTGGAGGACAAAGAATAGAGGGTGAAGACGAAGGGAGCTTGAGGAGAGGAGGCATGAGACTGGGGCAAAGAGAGAGGAAAGGGGAATGGGCCGGGAGGAAGATGGGTGTGTGCTGTGTGAAGATTCGAGACTGGGAGATGGGTCAGGTGGTATTCCCATGATGAGGGCCATTGGATCACCAGGAAGAAGGCACTAGATGGGGGTGAGCTCCTGAAACCCCTTAGCTCTCGAGAGAGAGAGAGAGAAAGAGAGAACACCCACCTCAGTCAGTGGTGAACCCATCCCTTCATCTTGGACCCTGACCTGACCTTGGGCAAAACCTTCCTAGGAAGACATCTCAGCTGCTTGCCTCCTTCTATCTTAGCTCCAACACGAGCCTTTGACTGCTCCGTTCTTAACCCAAGTTGGGGCAAAGACTACCCAGACAAGACATAGCTTTCTTGGTTCATAGAATATCAGATGGAGTCCTCCCAGGAGAGGCTGAGCCCTTGTGGTGACCCGTGTTTTAGCCTGCCCTTTGGGATCCTCCCTGACCTCATGTGTGCCCTGTTTAGGATGGGGGGAACACCCATTCTTTACAACAATGAGGAGTCTACTTGTGGAAAACAGTTGGGGAAATACTGAGGTGGCTTGGATTTATTTATTTATTTAAAAAAAGAAAAATAACTTGGAGCTGGAGAGACGGCTTGGTAGTTAAGTGCACATAAAATTAAATTAAAAAAACAAACTTATTCTGGAGAATTTCTCTCTCTCTCTCTCTCTCTCTCTCTCTCTCTATCTCTATCTATATGTGTGTGTGTATAAAATCTAGCTTCAACAATTATTAACATACGACCAATATTATTTCCTCTATTCCCCATTTCCCTCTCCCAGAATCATTTAGAAGCAAACTATAGAGATTAAATCAGTCCATCCATGAATATTTCAGATGTATTCCTAAAATTGAAGATTCAGAACCTAAGCTTAATATGCTCTCATTTCACCCTATGTAAACCAACTGGAATTTGAGCAGTTCTTGTCCAATCAATGCTCAGTGTTCAAGTTTTCCTGTTGGGTTTTTAATTTAAAAAAAAAAATTATTTTGTTTTGTGTGTGTCTGTGCACCACATGCATGCAGTACCCTTGGATGCCATAAGAGGGCATAAGAGCCCTGAGACTTGAGTTACTCATCATTGTCAGCCGGCCAGGCGGATGTTGGGGATCAAACCTGTAGAGCAGCCTCCAGGGCTCTCAACTGTGGAGCCATTGCTCTAGCCTTCCTCTGTTTGACTTTAACCAAGGTCCAACCATTGTATGTGACACACGTGGCCCATATGTTTCCTTTTTTAAGAGATTACTTCCCCATTCCCTCTCTTCCTCTTCTTTCTTGAGACAGGGTCTCATTATATTTCCCAGACTGGCTTTAAAATGCTGGGCTCAAGAGACCCTTATTCCTCTGTGGGTAGTTGGGAGGACGGCACACGGCACCACGCCTAGCTTCTTTCTTCCTTCTCAAGGTTTCCTGAGGAAATTGTACACCACTTGTCCTTTGGAATTTCCTTCGTTCTGGAATTCGCCAGTTGCATCCCTTTGGTACTCATTCAACGGGTCTCTCTGTCCCTTTAAGTTGGTGCATTCTAGAGTTGCTTGGCTTCCCGTTTGGGTTTTTGGTGAGAGTATTTTACAGGTGGTGTGAACTTCCTGCGGCCTCCCATCAGGACTGTGTGGATTCCTGGTGTCTTTCTCTTTATAATATTAGGATTTAGTCACTGGCTTGCTTGCCAGTCAGCCGGCTCTAGCCATTACAAAACTCCCTCAGCTTTGCTCGCACCGGCTTTTCACCTAATGATTTGAATAGCTATTTACTATCATTGACTAGTTCCGTTATTTCATTACGGGTTGTTGGACTTCTTTTAAAGCTGTTTATTTTCTCCAGCTTTTCATTTTGAAAAGTTAAAAACCTACAGAACAGTTCATTGTTTTAACGGACACCAGCATCCCCGGCCACAATTCACAAATTTGTAACCCTCACTTCTGCTGTGTTGCTCTCTCTCTTCTCAAAGACATTCCTGTGCCAATTGCTGACACAGGGTGACAGTTCACCTCTAAATCCGTCAACACTTACCTTTATCTTGTAAGACAAGGACTTTCTACTATCACTATACAGTGCAACGATCACTTTTAGGGGCTTAAAAGAGTATATTCACTTAGTTAATACTGTGTGAGCATGTGTGCACACCTATCATATGTATTCATGTAGAGGTCAGAGGACAACATGTAGGAATCAGTTACCTTCCACCATATGGGTTCTGAATTCAGGTCATCATGTTTGGTGGCAAGTTTTACCCAGAGAGCCAGTCCACTTTCAGGAAATTTAACATTTATTTATTTATTTATTTATTTATCTTTTTAACATTTATTTTTATTTTATATGCACTGGTGTTTTGCCTGCATGTATGTCTGAAGATGTTGGATCTTGGAATTATAGACCATTGTGAGCTGCCATGTGGGTGCTGGGAACTGAACCCAGATCCTCTGGAAGAGCCACAGCCAGTGCTCTTAACCGCTGAGCTGCCTCTCCAGTCTCATTCATCTTCTGAAATTTAACGTTTATTTAATACAAAGTTTGCATTGAAATTTTTTGATTGTCCCAATAACATTCTTTATAGTTACCTTAACCTATTCCAAGAACCACATTGTAGGCAATCATTTGCCTCTCTATTTGAAAATAGCTCCTTAACTCCTCCCTCCCTTCCCTCCATCTTCTTTCCTTCCTCCCTCCCTCTCTTCTTTCCTTCCTCCCTCCCTCCCTCCCTTCCTTCCCTCCATCTTCCTTCCTTCCTCCTTCCCTCTCTTCCTTCCTCCTTTCTTTCCTCTCTCCCTCCCTCCCCTCCTCCCTTCCTTTCTTTCTTCCTTCCTCCCCTCTTTCTTTCTTTCTTTCTTTCTTTCTTTCTTTCTTTCTCTCTTTCTTCCTGGTTTTCATGAATTTGACAGTTTTAGAAAGCCCCCAGGATGGACCTGTCTGATGCTTTCCCATAAATAAATTCAAGCTAAGCATTTTGGACAGACATATCATCACCCAGCGATGTGTGCTTCTTAGAACATTGGGGCACATGTCAATCCTGCTGCTATTGGCAAGAATGGTCTGATCAGTGTAATGCAGTATCACCTGGATCGTCTACATTTCTCTATCGTGGTGGGATTTTCTTCCTTTATGTAGTGTATTTTCTATAGGTAGATTTATGACATCGTGTGAATGTCCTTTTTCCTTTCACCCAGTGGTGAGTTTGTTTGTTTGTGTGTTTGTTTAATTTGTTATTGGATTTGTATGGCTGTTTTGCCTGCATGGATGTTTGTGCATTACATAAGTGCCTGGTGCCCACAGAGGGCATTGGATGCCCTGGAACTGGAGTAGTAGATGGTTATGAGCTGCCATGCTGGTGTTGGGAATTGAACCTGGGCACTCTGGAAGCGTAGTCAGTGATCTTAACCACTGAGCCATCTCTCTACCTCATCATCTAGTGGCTTTAGCATCCACCAATGATCTGTTAGGATTCCGAGGGACCCAATATGATGTTTTATAATTCTAACGTTGATTCTACTTTTATTAGTTGGCCGTCCTCTCTAGAGGTGATTACTCTTAATAAAGAGGCTGTTTCCATGGCAGGAAATATGGCCTATGGCTTAGGCATGACCATGTACCTTAGAGGTACCATTCCAATGGAAGCCACCAACTAGTGCTCTAGCCGTGTCTGTGGCTCCTTAGGGACACTTCACCCCAAGGCTAAGTGGCCTCATGGCCTCTAAGGGCCTTCATTCCACAAACTACTGAAGGGTGGAGGGTCCCTTCTTTAACTAAGCTATGTGAACACACCTGTGAAGAATAAAGGGCGACTGGAGCTTCTGGACAAAGCAATATTTACTGAACATAGCCAGGAGTTGAGTTGTCTTACAAAGACAGCTGTGGGACCAAAAAAGAGCCATGCATCTTGAGAAACCAAAGCCTCTGTCCTTTTTCTTTTTGATGACGTTAGTATGACTGTTCATAAGCATCCAGGTGTCTGGCCGTATCCATCCAAATCCCCACCTCCCTAAAGCAGAAATCCGGTTGGCCCACTTTGCTCCAGGTAAGAGAGTCTGCTTCACTCAGCCGTGGCCAGATGGGGTTCCAGAGAGTCTGCCTCTGCTGAGGCAGTTAGTAGTTCCCAAAGAAGCCTGCCTGGTGTCCCAAGAGTGCGCAGGACAGAAATAAGCTCATGAATTCTCCAACGGGCGGGCAGCTAAAAGCTCTGAAAATTGGGCCAATGCCAAGGGCAGGGCAGAATCCCCAGGGTATACTGGGCCAAGTTAAGAGATGCGACCCATCAGGCCATACTGACATGTCCCGTGGACCAATCATAGCCTGCAAGAACATGATATAAAAGAGGAGAAATGTCCAGAATGCAGAGTTATGAGCATCTGTACGTGTCTGGACAGATGGAACACAAGATTCTCATGCATCTTCAGAAATGGGACTTAAACGGATAGCAAGCCTCATCCAGCTCCCTGACATCTTGACTAGTGGTCCATGATCGGCTACAGAGTATGTACCAAGCTCTCCCCATCCGTCTTGAGGCCCAGATCTCTCCCAACTCCCAGAACCTGTCAACAGTGCTGGATGCTTTTGGGCCCCCACAAAGGTGCTGGCTGGTTCTTCTCCAACCCACCTTGTTATCTTTCCTCACTTCTGGGGAACTCTGGCTACTGCTTCCTCTTCTTGCTCCCAACTCTGCAAAATGCACACGTGAAAAGTTTGCAATAAACATGCATCTAGACCCGATGATTGTGATTGATAATGGAGGAAAACAGCACATTCGTTTCCACAGTGCTCTGGCTTGGTGCTCAAAGGTTGCCTGGTCACCTCTGCCCTGGCAGAGGCAAGCCAGAGTGAATGCAGTCAGGGCCGACTGTATCCTTCAGCCCATGCCCATTGCAGAGGGGTTGACCTGGCTAGACTCAAGTGGCTACGGCTGTGCGTCCAGTCTTCTGACTAGCAAGCTGCCTTACTGACATGCTCTCTATCAGTAAGTAATGCCCTAGTTTTTCCCTGCTAGTGTCTTTCTTTTAAATTCTTGTTTAATATCAGTATTGTAGCCCAACCTCCCTTTGGTTAACAGTTGCATAACATACCATTTTTGTTTAACCTTTTTGAGGTAAACGCTGGTTTGTTAGTTCAGGCTGGCCTCAAACCCATTCTCTCCTGCCTCTGCCTCTGCAGTGGGACAAAAATGGGGTCCTGCATCGGGACCTTCCGTAAGGTCCCAGGGCTTACGGAACCGCTGGGCGGGCGTTGGGCAGTGGGAAGCCACAGGATCCGCTTCAGGGGTGAGGAAGCCTCAGTCTGGGGTCCCTGTGGACCTGTCGGAGTTGCTCCAACTCTTGGGCACCACAGACGCTGCTGGGTACCTCAGAAGAGCTGGTTCTGGGGTCCCTGGGCCACACAGAGGCCAGGGACATCAGGTTCTTACTCTTGGACATCCCAGACACCTCTATATGTCACAGAAGAGCTGAGAACAAAGTTCTCAGGGGCCGAAGAGTAGGAGGAGAGAACTCTGGCAGGTTACTATGGGGACGCGAGTCCTTGACTTGCTCAGTCAGCGACTTGGGTTAGCGGAAGCTGGAAGCCATGGCTGGAGTGCAGAGAGGCTCACAGCTCGTTAGAGGGAGACCTGTTCCATTGTGCCAGCACTGTGGATCCCAATAAGAAGAGGCAGTCCATGGTTTTAAGGCGTTTATTGTAAAAAGGCAGAGAGAGGGAGAGAGTAGGGAAGTAGAGGCCAGCAATGGCCAAGTGGGGGGGGTGGGGCAGGGGAGAGGGAGAGAGGGAGAGCAAGAGAGTAAGAGGTAAGAGAGCAAGGAGGGGCAAGCAGCTTCTTTTATAGTGAGCTGGGTCATCCTGGCTGTGGCCAGCGAACTGTTGGGAAGAGTATACCTGGCTGTTACCAGGTAACTGTGAGGGTGGAGTCCAGACAGAATACCAGGAGCTTGGGGCAATGCCTACGTGACTGATGGCCACACACCTCTTTGAAGGGGACTGAGGGAGGCTATAGCTGCAACAGGAGCCAGGGGCCTAGGAGGTGTGACTGAACACCTACGGTCCCTTAGGGTCACAGGTTTCCAGGCCTGTGGTCAACCAGGGACCAGGCTGTCTGTGCACAGCTCACTGCCCCCGACTCAACCTCTGCCTCTGTCTCTCTGCCTCTCTGCCTCTCTGCCTCTTTGCCTCTCTGCCTCTTTGCCTCTGCCTCTCTACCTCTCTGCCCCTCTGCCTCTGCCTCTGCCCCTCTGCCTCTTTGCCTCTCTGTCTCTGTCTCTGTCTCTGCCTCTGCCTCTGCCCCTCTGCCCCTCTGCTTCTGCCTCTGCCCCCTGTCTCTGCCCCTCTGCCTCTCTGCCTCCTGAACACAGGAAAGGAAGGTATTCACCACTATCCCTTCATAACACATCTTGCTTGACCACGTCTTCTCCCTTTCTGTTAATTAATGGTTTTTCCCCCTCAACTCTAAAAAATACTTCACCATTATTTTATGGCTCATTCCATGTTTTATGAAACTTTTGTGAACAGAGTAGACCTGAATTATTATTTTATTACTGAATTCAAAAATTTACTGCTAATATATGTATATGACAAAATATCACCCACATTCTCTATTTCTCTCTCCAGGTCCCCCTGAAACCTCCCCAGCACTTCCTCTTCCTCCTAACTTCATGTCCTTTGTTTTTAAAGTGCAGTGAGTGCTGTCTATATGTATACAGGTGTGGGACTGTCCACGAGAGCACAGGAAATCCACCAGTGGTCACGCCCCAAAAGAAACCCACTTCCCCCTCCTCACAGCTACCACCTGCCAACAGTTCCTTAGGTAAGAATGGGAGCAGGGGTCACCTCCCCATTGCTGCAGGCTTTTGCCTGGCTCAATGCTCTGTAGTAGACCTGGATAAGTCCCCTTCATTGGCATATGCTACATCCCTCCCTTCTCGTGACAGATGCCCTTAGATTGACTTTTACCATCTCGTTCTTATTTATTTTTTCCACTTGATCTTGTTTTCTATCTTTTTCTTCTCTGTTCTTTCCTCTTTTGTGCCAAACTTTTCCCTG
>NW_022196904.1:175766960-175828201 GCF_008632895.1 Mastomys coucha | reverse complement strand
AAAAAAAAAAATGTCCTTGCCTCCTGGTTTGGAAATTAAACGTTATATTTTTAGAGAAATGAGATCACCTTACCTTTTGAATGTGTATGTGTGTGGCCTTGGTTTTTGAGACTGAGTCTCTCATTGCTTGGGGTTCACCTGTTAGTCTAGGCTGCTGGCCAGAGCGCACCAGGGGTCTGCCTGTCTCTGCCTCCCCAGCTCTGGAACCCACCACACATGGCTTTTTTTTTTTCCCACAGAGATTACAGGACTGAACCCAAATCCTCAAGCATGCTCTCTGATGACTGAATTATCCCCACCACCCAATCTTACCTTTAGCTTTTAAAAAACATTGTAGTTTACTTTACAGAAACCAAAGTCGATTTGATTTCTAGCAGGAGGCCTTAGAAGGCGAGGCAAGGCTTCCCATTTTTGTGTGTTCATTGATTAGGATTTTAATTTCATCATATTTTCAAACTCTTCCAAAATTATCATTATTATCCAGGTTTATGTACATAGTTACCACATTATTTACTTATTATTGTTTCGAGCAGCCCGGATTTTCTTTTCAAGCTCAATAGCCTTCTTGCTGGAGCATATGTCTTAAATATTATTCTATTGTGTTTTGTTTGAGAATGTATTCACTATGTATGTTACAGTGTGTGTGTGTGTGTGTGTGTGTGTGTGTGTGCTCATGTGTGCACGCGTGTGGCACAACTGAATGTGTGAAGGTCAGAAGATGATTCTGTGGGGTTGAGCCTCTCCCCTCCTTGGCATGGAATCGAGGCTTGTTCTCAGTTGATCAGACTTGAACAGTGAACTCTGCCTGTTGGGCCATCTTGTAAGCCCTGTGTGTTTCTTTTAACAACGATCTGTGAACAGGAAGCTCTCTTTCATTTGAAACTGAAATTGTTTTTATTTTATTTTTTTTTCATTTGTGGAGTGCATGTGTGCAGCAAGGGTAGCTGGGGATTGAACTTTGACCCTTGTTTTCCAGGCATTGTTATGTTTGTTTGTTTGCTGTTTTTGAGACAGATTCCTATTATGCAGCTCAAGTTGACTTTGAACTTGCAATTCTCCTACCTCAGACTCCAGAGTGCTAGAATTATCTTATTGTTTGATGATTGTATTCTAATGCTAAAACTGGTTCCTCACGGTGTGATTTGACAAGCAGATGCTCAAGTACTCAAGTGATGCCCTGTGAACCTCCTCACCAATTTAACTGGTCAAGAAGAGACTAAAGCCTGTGATTAGACAGTGGAGGGAGATTGGGGAGGGAAGGGGGAACAGAGAGGAGGAAGACGGAAGATGAAGACCAAGGAGGAGGAAGCTGCCATGGACCAGAACCATGTGCCCAGGAGAAACGGCAAGTAGCAAGGGGCTTTGTAGCTGGGGAATAAGTTAGGATAGCCCTAGATCTGCCCAATCCAGGCATACGGCTTATAAATAAAATATCTGGGCTGTGTATCTTTTATACAGGCTCATTAGGCCCATAAATTCCAACAACAGATGATTGTCTGGGTTTGGGAGTTTAGGTTGACTGTTACTTTCCTTCAGGATTTTGAGGCTGTAACCATCTATTTTCTGGTTTCTATGACTCTTGGGGCCTATCTGTTTGCTACTATGCTAGTAGCCTGTAAGTCTGTTGCCTTCTGTGCCTTAGTCTGACTATAATGTACCTAGGTGTCAGCCAGTTTTTATTTTTTATTTTTTGGCTCAGAAATCCAATTCTCCCCCACCTCTTTCTCTCTTCTTTCTTTCTTTCTCTTTTTAAATCAAGATTTCATTCCTACATTCCATACTGGGAAACTCTCCTCCGCTCTGTTTCCATAGTTCTCTGCTCCCTTCTGACCTCTCTGATATCTGTTAGGTTTGCTTTATCCCTCACATCTTTCAGTTTCTCTTTTGTAAATGACTTTAACTCTGTTGAGGTGTGTTCTGGGTGCTTTTCAATACAATCTTCCAGGTTGCCAGCTTTCTTTTCAATGATATTGTTAGATATTTAACCCTTATACTGAATTTGTTTTGCTTAAACGTTGTTCTGTTTTAGAAGTTCTAAATTTTTACTTTAAAGTCTTGTTTTTTCTTTTTCTTTTTGAGTTGGGGTTTCTCTGTGTAGGCCCTGGAACTGGGTTTAAAGGTGTGCACTGCTACCACCCGATGCTGGCTCATTATCTTATTCTTGTCTTTAAGACTGAGTCTTTCCTGTCGGGGCCACTCAATATGTTTAATTAGATCTGGAAATCCTTCTGTCAGATATATATCCAAAGGGAAAAAACAGTATATCAATGTATCCTTCTAAAAAGAAGGAAGGATTGATTCTGGAGTTAAATTGCACAGCAGTGTAACTAACAATAATTGTGTGTGTGTGTGTGTGTGTGTGTGTGTGTGTGTGTGTGTGCGTGTGTGTTCTAAAAGAGAGGATTTTGAATGATTTAACCAAAAAGAAATAGTAAGTGTTGGAGGTGATAAATATTGTAGTTATCCTGGTTTCATCACTATAAAATATATACATATATTAACATGCCATATTCTATCATACAAATATCTACACTCATCATATGAATAGCAATAAAGCATATATAATTTTCCCCATGAAAGTCGCTTGTCCACCCTTTCCCACAGTGGCTCATATCCTCCTGTAGTTTGCAGTCTTTATTGTGAACCTATCTGTTGGGAACCATGAGAGCCCTGAGATAAACATCCTGCCTGACAATCACAAGGATGAGAACCCTGAGATTAACATCCTGCCTGACAATCACAAGGATCCAGCTTGGCCCTGAGAAAAGAACATTCGTGGAAATCCACTCCCTCCCCACCTGCTACCCTGGAGCTCAACCCCAGAAGATTTTGTAACCCTCCATCTCCCTCCTTCCTCTTCCCCTCCCCTCCAAGATTTTTGCTTTAAACATGCTCTGCTCCACTAAGTAAATGACTCTTGACAAGCAATGCTTCCTTGAGTCCTGTCTTCTCTCTCGCCCGTTCTTATTCCAGGTTGTGGTCCTCCTTGCTCCCCCGAATAACTTGGCCTGCAGGTCAGGTCACCCATCTTTAACAGGAGTTAGTGTCTTGAACTCTAGAGACTGGTATGGCACTAGCCATGGAGAAGCATTGTGTTGAACCCTGCGAGTTCTTCATTTGTAGTTTATTATTATTACTATTTTTCTCCACCCGAGTTCCCACCTCTTTTGAATAGGGAGAATCTGGCCTCCTTCTTGTGTTTGTGACAGGCTCAGGAGACTCAAGGATGATTCTTTCTCGCCTTTAGGTCCCAACAACAAAAGCTTCTTTCTCACGCTGCTTGTCCATTGGGAGGAAAGCCTCTGGCCCTCCACAGAGCTGGTAGTGCTTGGTGGCTCCTGACTTCAGGAAGGGATCTCTGCTCTACCTTCCTTACACACAGAGACCTGGCTCACTCCTCTGCCTCCTGTACTACTAAACTAACTCATGTGATGTGCTGTTGGCGCCTGAGCCCGTGAACCTTCCTTAAGTTACATCCCCTTAAGCACACTGTGGATTTGGGTCCTCTTCTTATCCCTGTACACAGGGACCTCTGTGTATTGCTTTAGAATGTGGTTGTATAGTTCACCGTTGATAGCCCGAATATATTTAAAGCTGCCCTATGTTCAATTATTATTCCACGAGGTTCCTATTTCAAAGGCAAGATGTCATCCTACATCAGCTTCATCTGCTGAGTTAGTTACCAGACATGCCTTCAGACCTCAGCCCAACCCATTTCTCCCACTGGGTTATGAACTCCTATCCGGGGTTGTTCAGACTTGTATCCCACTCAATTGCAGAGCCCCAGCAGTAAATATTGTTGCTGTTCTTCACATTGCTATTGTTTTTATTATTTCAAACCCTAATGTTCAGCGGTGACAGAAAGTCTGATCGTGGGTCTGCTATACACATTTAAAGTGCACAGCCAGGCAGCTCGGCCTTTGGTATTACTCACCCGAGTTTCATTATTCACGGACAGCATCTTCCTCAATCACTTTCAAGGACAAATCATCCATTAGACCAACGCTTCTTAAACTACAGGTTGCAATCCGTTAGCAGTCATGAAATCAATTTAATGAAAGAGAATAAAATACAAAAATCAAATACCAGAGTGCATCATATGTGTAGTAAGGTACCGATTAATGAAACTTTTGGCTGTGTGTGTGTGTGTGTGTGTGTGTGTGTGTGTGTGTGTGTGTGTGTTTGCTCAGTCACCAAGCAACATGTATTTTAGGTTATAAGTCAGGGTGCCGCCAGGAATTCCTGAGCATCCAATTGTCTGCCTTTCTCTGAGACCTTTGTTCAAGCCATCACTGATTTCTAGGAGGACTTTTTCTTTAAGATCAAAGACATATACAAAGCCAGCAGAGATCTATGCTGATTTCTTAAAATGTGTTCAAGCCCCAAGGTGGGTGAAGGCTCCCACGAAGGTCCACACTGGCCTAGATTAGAAAGATCACACATGGCCCAGGATCCTCAGACCTGCAGTTCACATATGCTCCCTGAATCTGGACACCCAAACTTCATTTATTATTCCTTCCTAAGTTTCCTCTATGGGCCTTTAAATTGTTTTGTTTGTGTTAAGGAAAAAGAACAACCAAAACCCCCAAACCAAGGTCTGACATATCCCAGCTGGCCTTGAACTCTCTATGAGAATGATCTTAAACATCTGCTCTCCTGTGCCAACTCCCAAGTGCTGGGACTCCGGTGTGGAGCACCATGTACGGTTTCTATAATACTGAGAATCAAACCCAGAACGTCATGTGTGCTCAGCATGCACTCTACATACATCTAAGCTACATACATCCCCAGTCCCCAGCAGAACTGCTTAACAGTCCTCTGGGACATTTAAATGCGGCTTCCTGAGGCTCTTGTCCTCTTAGACTGTTCTCAAGGCCACTATATAAGAACGTTAGGGGGACAGCTGAAGTCACACACTTGCACTTAGCTCCTGGACAATTGCTATCTGCAGAGCTCCCTGCATAGACTCAAAAAAAGAAATGTCAGCTGTAAGTGTATCAGGTTGAACAGGACCCTTCTTACCAAGAAGAATCCCCATCCTCACTCTCCTCAACACCCCTGCAAAACTGCACAGGGATGCAACCCATTTCACAGACAATGAACCCTGTTATGAAGGAATTTGAGCTTCATTTAACTCCTGTGTTCAGTGTATCTCACACTGCCAAAACACAAGGAAGCCTATCTTCTCTCTTTAAAAATGGAAATGTGCTGATATGTGTTGAGCTCCTACTATGTGCCAGGAATATTAACATCCACTATCCCGTTTGACTGTCGCCGGAACCCGTGCTAGTGTGATCAGCTCCCTTTATAACTAAGGCTTGAGAGCATCAAAGAGGTTAAGCAGTGTGTCCTTGGAGCTCCCTGGCTGGTCAGGATTTACCAGGCTGCTATTTAGCCAGAGCAGTTAACCAGTCTCCTGCACACATCCTCTGCTAAAGGGCTTTGCTGGCAGCAAGGACCCAGACTCTAGGCCTAAGCCACAAAGAGCCAGTGCTTCTTCCACATGACTGGTCTTAGAAGGATGGTCAGGATGTTAGATGCTTCCCCTGGCTGATTCACTGTGCATCCTTAGGCAAGCTGTTTACCTCTCTGAGCCTCAGATTACCCATCTGCATCAATACAGGACTTTGTTACCAGAGGCTGCTGCAGAAGAGCCGTAGGTAACACTGGGGAGATACATTATAAAACACAAAGTGCCACACACTGAACAGCTTAGAGTAAGCTGCTGTGTAGCTGACCAGCTCACTGCATCTCCATTCTCTGGTGGTTAGCAACTCCCTCTGCCCTAAGATAAAACTCAACGTGTTGGCTTGACCTTTGACCTCTGAGGCCAGCACGGTTTGGCTTTTGTTCATTCCCGGGTCCTCAGAGGGTTCTGACTGCACTGGTACCCTGGTACCGTTGTTCTTTCATCAGAGCTGTCTCCTGCTCCTGGGGTATTTTCATCTGTAGCTCCGCCCCCCACCCCCACACTCTCCATCTCCACTTGGCAGACTAATTTGTTCACCCGGTGAGTAGCAGCTAGTCGCTGGAGTGGGTTTCCACCGTATTTCACACTCTGGTAGTGCGGGCCGCGTCTCTTCCGCAGCACTTAAGAACACGGTTTCTCTCTGTACTTCACGGGGTGGTTGCTATGATTCAGGAGTCGTCTGCCTTGCCTCCGACAACTGGCAGAAAACTGGGGGTAAAGCAAGGGCTGCCCAGGTCTTTGCTGAACACGCTTTAAGAATCCAGTAAACAGGAGCAGAAGCTGCTTCATTCCTGTATCCCCTATTACAGACATCATGTATTTCTTACCTTGTATACATTACAATGTATTTCTTACATCGAATGTGTAACGAAAGTTCATTTTGGTGTAGCTTTATAATTTTGTTTTTATTCCTGTGTGGAAATAATCCCTCCTGTCCCTGTCCAGAAGTTGGGCCCTTGGGAAACAATTGCATCTTGGGGGATCTGCCCTCACTAACCTGGTTAGTGCTCTTAGAACAGGTGAGAGGAGACACTGCTGCCTGCCCTTCTGTTGCTTGAGGACCCAGCACCAGGCACCATGTTTGTTTTTGTTGTTGTTTTTCATGATTATTTTTTGAGATAGGGTCTCCTGGAGCTCTGGCTAGCCTTCAACTCCTGTTCTTCCCGACACCGCCTTCTGAGTGCTGGGATTCAGGCAGGTGCCACCGTGCCTAGCATAAGGCCCTACTGTTGAAGCACAGAGAGCAGCAGACCCTCCTCAGACAAGGAAGCTGCCCTCATCCTGATTCTGTAGCCTCCAGAACTGTGAGCCAGAAGTTCCTCTTCGTTTGTAAACAGTACAGGCTTAGGGGTGGCCCCAACAGCGCGGGCTCTAAACGGGTATTGCATACGAAAAGCCTTCTGTGGTCAAATACTTTATTCAAAAGAAGGCTGGACAAATATATGTGGGATTTCAATTGTTTATTTAATTTTAAACACATTTATTTTTTTGACGACTTCATAATGTTTACAATGTATCCTGATCATACCCACCCCCACGCCCACCCAGACCCCTCCCATATACTCCCCTCTCAGCTTCATGCCTTTTTTTTCTTGTAACTCATTGAGTCCAATTAATGCTGCCTAAATATGCATGGGGGCAGGGTCATCCACTGGAGTGT
The DNA here is from genome assembly GCF_008632895.1 of Mastomys coucha. NCBI lineage: Eukaryota > Metazoa > Chordata > Mammalia > Rodentia > Muridae > Mastomys > Mastomys coucha. Next base: position 175,821,071 of record NW_022196904.1, on the reverse strand, counting down.
GGGCAACTTACCAGCAGCCACACCCCCAAAGGAAACTGACTCACATTTCCCTGGGGCTCACCCACTACCACTAGTGGGGACAGCTAGGTGTGGCCCCTCTCTGTCCATGCTGCATTTTCACTGGCTCGATCTTGCGCAGGTCTTGTGCAAATAACCATAGCTGCTGAGTTCACGGGTGCATAGCCATGCTATGTCTAAAAGACACTATTTCATGGTGCTGTTCTGTCTGCCTCCCTAATTCAATGTCCCCGAAGCCTTGAGGGGGAGCTGATATCCATGTCCCATTCAGAGCTGAGCATGCAGTCACTTAGTCTCCGCTCTTTGACCAGTTATAACTTTCTGCATTAACCACTGACCAGTTGTTTTTTTTAATAGCTTCTCAGCCCATGATAGCAGTACTAGTCTCTGGACATAAGCATAACTATTTAGAAGGCAGTTCTGTCCTGATGTGGGCATCGCTGACAAAGAACATTTCTACAATGAGAAATCTATGGAAACAAGAAGCCAGAAGATCTCTGGGAACCATGAAGAATGCACCTATTGGGACAGCTAAGGAAATAGGGGCAGGGTGACAAGGCTTGTTCATTCCCAGGAGTCATAAGAGAAGTGACAGTCTGCTTTGCACACAATGAAGAGAAAGAACTCTCCGTATACAATGGATGAATGCTATGACTAATAGCTTAGACTCTCCAAACCAGAAGCGGTCCAGGCAAATACAGCCCTGACAAATAGAGAAAATAGACATTTGCTTGCACAGCAAACAGCTTTAAGTGCCAAGGACACAGTAGTGAACAGACAGGTTTTCACCGCGGAGTCCAAAGGCAGTGTACAGTCAGGAGTTAGCTCCATGAACCAATACCACTGCAGACAGAACTACCCCAGGTCTCAGCCGGGGTCTGTGTGAGAAAGCCCAGCTCTCCCAGAAACCGGGCTTTAACGATGGCCAGTACTGCTTCAGGTAACAGGGCCTCAGAGAGAACGCAGGTTCTTTTGGGTTTGTCAGCCAGGCTGTGAGCATGCATGAGGCCAGATGAGGAGCACAGAGGAGATGCACATCAAGGATGAGCCAGGTCCTGCTGTCTTTCTGGGAGGCCAGGGCCAGGGCATCAGCAGCTTGAGGTCAGGGATGTATAGGACGGACACTCAGCAAGGCACTCCAGCGATGAAGGCTGCCTGGTATAGCCTGGATGCCAGGCTAAACCTACTATACTTGATCCACTCTTCCCAGCCGGTCTATGGCTGGGCTGTTACTATGTGGAAGACACTGAAAGTGTAACACTGTTTTCCCCTTTATCCTATAAGTATGATAAGAGAAAATTCTAACCCAGGCTGGTAAGTTGGCTCTGTGTATGAAGACACTTGCTGCCAGGAAAGACAAACCAACTATTTGTCCTCTGACCTCCACATGTGACAGGGCATGGGCCACACACACTCATACATAAATGTAACAAAAATGCAATTTCACCCTGATTCTGTTGAAACAGAAGCAGACAGGACAAGCTACAGGAAGAGACCACTGCTGGCTGAGAGTTCAGACATAGGAAATGGATTGACACATCCCCGCCTCAGGCGTGGGCTTCCTCCAGCACGTGCTACAGGACTCCCTCAGCCTCTAAGGACATCCAACCCTCTCCTTTTCACTTCTTAAACCTCAGAAAATCACCCAGAATCAGCCAGCCATTTGGCCTTTCAGGGACACTTTCCCAAGTGTGGAAAAATGTCCCTCTGGCTTCCAGACCGTTCCCTGCCGTCTGTGTACATTTGCTCACCATTATAAACAATGCCGTGTACAAAAAGCACAGGTTTGAAATCTGACAGAAATCCTGAGGTGTGCAAAGGGCTAAGACTCCACTGAGCCTCCATTTCCTTATCTATAAAATGGGGCCGGCGTGAAGTTCTTCGGGTAACCATTAACTGAGCGTCTAGCATGGTGCCTGGAAGAGTGTGAGCCTTCAATAAGTTTTCGTCATTATTACTGATATCAAGACAACTTTTAGAACAACCTGTATTTACCTGGCTCACTGGCTTAAGTGGCACCATCCATCCTTTTGTAAAGCATGCTGCCTGCACTCATGGCTCATCAAACGCTCAGCCAGGATGCTGTGCACCGTGCTCCTCCCATTTGGCTGAATCGCAAGCTCACCGAGAGTCATTTGTTTTGAACTCAGCCTGTTTATGCCAGCTGCACATATTATTCTTAGATAATTTAACTAAATGTTACAGAAGCCGATAAAATATGCGTGAAAAACCAACGTTGCTGTTTGCAAAGATTTCATAACAGTAGGTTGCTTAAAGTTTGTATCAAATTAGACTCTGGTGAGAAGACTGTATCAAATTACTCGCTAGTGGGAAAGCTGAATTAAGAGGCGAGTCCAAGAAAACCAAGGACTCTGCCCTTCTCCTTCTCCTTCTCCTTCTCCTTCTTCTTCTCCTTCTTCTTCTTCTTCTTAAGATTTATTTATTATATGTAAGTACACTGTAGCTGTCTTCAGAAACCCTAGAAGAGGGCGTCAGATCTCATTACAGATCTCTGATGGTTGTGAGCCACTGTGTGGTTGCTGGGATTTTGAACTCAGGACCTTCGGAAGAGAAGTCAGTGCTCTTAACCGCTGAGCCATCTCTCCAGCCCCAGACTCTGTCCTTCTTGCTTCTTTAACTCAGTCCTGTTTTCAGTCCCTGGTGAAGAATTCAAAGCCAAAAGGCAGGGTGAGGATGAGAGGGGTCTTTACAATTAAAATGCATATATATATTTTAAAGATAGTATAACATATTTACGTTTCTTGTGTGAGATCAACAAGTACAAAGCTGTTTTAATAAGCTGAGTATATTAACCAAGGCATTGTGGGTATATACCAGGGGAGAAAGATGACAGCACCGTGCATTCAGTATAGACCTGTACAAAGAAAGACCTTAGCCCCAAATCTGAAAAGTGAGAACTAGTCGTTTAAGCTAAAATGAAGTATTAGTGGGATGTGACGGTAAAGTAGAAAGGGACCCCAGGCTTTAAGAATACAGGGAGGCAGATAAGTTGCCAAACACTGTGGGCTACGGTGGAAGTTAACAGGGCAGGTAGGAGCAGAGGATTGCTGAGTGGGCGGGGCCTGAGCTGGCTCTGCCTTCCTTCACTTCCGGCTCTCAATTCCTTTCCAACCTTCCTCCAGCATAAATGGGTGCCCACGACAGACACTGCACACATCAAAGGACTGGCTGAGGTGTGAGTGTGCAGGTCAGAGGACGGTTTGCTGGAGTCAGACCTCTCTTACCGCTCTGTGGGTCTCAGGGGATCCGACTCGGGTCGGTAAGCTGGGTGGCAGGCACCATCCTATGCTGATCCATCTTGCCAGCCCGGTGTAGCATTTTCACACTGTCACCTTCCCCATCTGATGGGTGTAGAGGCTGTAGTGGTGTTCCGATCATTCCTAATGTTGGCAGCTTGTGCCTTCCTTTATCAGTTTTGTGAGAGGGTTGTCAATTTTTTGATTTTTTTTTTCTCCCTCTGTGTAACACTGTTCTTTTTCACGGGTTTTCTCTACTGTCTTTGTTTCCAATTTCAGTAGGTTTTTTTTTTTTTTGCTCTTGTCTTTATTACTTCTTTCTTCTGCTTTGGAATTATTCTGCCCCCTCCCCCATCCCCAGTTCTTAAAATTAGAGCTTTAGATTGTTGATTTGAAAGTTTCTTGTCCTCCAAAATGTGAGTTTAGGGGTATAAACTTCCCATCACCACTGTTGAAGTTTGTGGCCCCCAAGTTTTGATAGGTTGTATTATCATCTGTATTTAATTCCATTAACTGTGTGTGGGCATATCTGTGAGTGTCTACACACGTGGAGGCTAGAGACTGGCGTCATGTCACTTCCTTGTAAGGCAAACCTGTGTTGTTAGCAAAGAATCCTTCATCACATGTCCTTTCAGGTGCTTGTTTTAGTAGAACATCCTCTCTCCTGTGTCTGTTTCAGTGAAACATTCCTTCATGAGTCTGCCTTAGCCTTTCACACGTGTCCACTTTAACGAAATGTTCCTTCACGTGTTTGCCCCAGCAAAACAGCTCCCAACCGACTTTCCAAAGAACCCTTAAAGTTTCCACTTCACTTCCTCAATCACTTTCCAGTTTATTTCTTAAAAAGTTAAAGATCTATTATTTCATGTTTATATTATGAGTGTTTGCCTGCATGTCTGGATGTGCACCACATGTATGTCCAGTGCCCCAGACAGACTTGCTGTGTAGACCAGAGCTACAGATGGTTTCGAGCCATCCTGTGTGTTCCCAGGTCCTCTGAAGAACAACAGGTACCACCTCTCCAGCCCCCCTCCATTTTTTTTCCTCCATTTTTTTTTTTTGAGACAAGATCTCTCACTGAATCTTAGCTGTACCAGCTGGCCAGCCCTTGGACTCCTCTCTCCAGCTCTCCAGAGCGGTACTCATAGACTCTACTCTCTACTCAGCCCAGCCTTTCCACCTGCGTGCTGGGGAACAATCTGAGACCTTCCTGCTTTGTGCAGCAAGCACTTTACTGACTAAGCCATCTCCCCAGCCCCCAATTTAGTATATTTTAAATTTCCTTCATGACTTTCTCTTTAGCCCCTGGATTATTTGCAAACGTGCTGCTTTGTTGCCAAGTGTTTAAAGATTTTTCTTGTGGTCCTCTGTTATCCATTTTTAAACATAACTTTTGTTTTGTTTTGTTTTTTGTTTGTTTTGTTTGTTTGTTTTTGCTTTTTGAGACAGGGTCTCACTATGTCACCCTGAGTAGCTTGAAACTTGCTGTGTAGACCTGGCTGGTTTCAAGATCCTCCTGCCTCTGTTCTGGAGTGCTGAGTTTAGACCCGTACCACCATACATGGCTAAAAATAAATATTTTTAAATTCCATTTGTAGTTGAACAACACACTCTATATGGTTTTTAACTTATTTAAAACTTGTTTAGGAGTTGTGGTGTGGACATCTTCCCAGCTATTTGGAAGGCTGAGGCAGTAGGATTGTAAATTCAATGTCAGCTTGGAAGGAGAATTTAGTGAGATGATGTCTCAAAGAATTTTAAAGGGTTTGGGATATAGCTCACTAGTAGAACGCTTGCCTAGACACTCCATTCAATCCTCAGCATTGGGAAAAGAGAAGTTCAGTTTGTTTATTGGTCCAGGAAATGGTCCAGCTTGGTATAAGTCCTAGAGAAAAAAGAAAAATTGTATGAGGGTTTCCGGTGAGTACGTATGTGTGTCACAACTCAGGTGTGGACATCAGAAGACGACTTGGTGGGGTCAGCTCTCCCCTTCCACCCGTGTGGGTTCAGGGATCAAACTCAGTTCCTCGGGTGCACAGAAAGCACCTTCACCTGCTGAGCCAGCTGCCAGCCCTGTAGAAAACGGGCAGGGCGAGTATTAGCTCTGGCTGGGGAGTGCTCCAGAATGTGGATCAGTCCTGCTGGCTGAAGGCATGGCTGGGCTCTGGCTTTCTGTCCAGGTCTTCTGGTGATCCCAAGAGGGGCCCCTGAAGTCCTCAGGGGCAGTGGTGTTTTCCTGCTTCTTCCTGTTTTGTCAGGCCTTGTATCTGCCTCACAGTTCTGCAGCTTGGCACACACACATTAAGGATTCCTAGGTCTCCCCGGTGGGTTGACACTTATACTACACAATATCTTCTCTGGCTCTGGTAACTTTCTTTACTCGGAAGCCTCCTTTGCCTGGTGTCAACATAGCCATCCTGCCTCTGGTCAGTGTGTTTGTATAGAATGTATCTTCATCCATCCTTTTGTTTACAGCCTTCCTTGTGTAGTTAAACTTGAAGTGAGTTTCTTACACATAGCCTGTGGTTTGGCCTTTACTTTATCTTTCTTTGCTGTTTGAATCCAGGCCTTGTACATATTAAACGCATGTTTTACTCATGAGTTTTGAGACAGAGTCTCACTGTGTAGCCCTTGCTGGCTTGGAACTCAATATGTAGGCCAAGCTGACCTTGAACTCATAGAGGTGTATGTGTATGCAGGCTTGTGTGGGGTGTATGAACGTGTGTGTGTACATGCTTGTGTGTGGAGTCTATGTACATATGTGGTATATGCTCATGTAAGGCCAGAGTCAGGTGCCTGCCTCCATCACTCTCCACTGAATTCTTTTGAGATAAGGTCCCTCACTGAACCAAGCTACCATTTTGGCTAAACTAACTGCCTTGTGAGCTCTTGGGATCTGCCTGCCTTCCTACCCTCAATGGTAGGGTTATAGGCATGTGTGGCCATGCATGGCTTTTTACTGTGGGTTCTGGGGACTTGAACTCAGGTCCTCCAGCTCGCACAGTGAGCACTCTTGCTGAACTCTGTTTCTCTCCAACCCCTATTTTACTTTTTGCTTGTGTGTGTTTCTTTTTCTGTGGGTAACTTGAACACTTTTTAGAGTTTCACTTTTATTTTTCTATAGTGTTTTTGGCTGTAATATCTTTGTATACTTTTTTTTTTGGCATTTCAACATATATGTGTGTATGTATACATATAATCACAGCCATATGTCATCATAAAATTATCAGCACAGATAAAGGTAGACACTATTTCCCTTTAATTCCATTATTTTCCTATGTTAGATCATAATTGTCTTAAGTATTGCTTCTATATACATCTGAGAGTATTATCACTTTTAGTTCAATAGTTGTAATTTGGAATGTTTAAGAGGCAAAGAAAAATCTTTTGTACTTATACATAGTTTTGCCCACTGTCTTCCTTCTTTCTCCTTCTTCTTACTGTTCCAACAATCCTGTCTGAGTGTGGTGTGTGTGTATGTGTGTGATTCACACATGTGTGGTATGTGCATGTGTATGTCCACATGTATGCAGTGACTGTAGGCAGAGGTTAATGCCAAGTGTCTGTCTCTATTGCTTCCTAATCTTTAGAGTCAGAATCTCTAGTCATCCCACGTCAAGAGCCAGGTCAGAGGCCCGTGTCTTTCAGTCTCAAGATCTGGATCACAACTGTGCTCTCCACTTCTGGATTGTAGCTCATCGCCTACAACTGAGAATAGCCATTACATCCTCCTTCCTCCCCTCCTTCCTTTCTCCTTCCCTTCATTCCTTCTTTCCTTCCTTCCTTCCTTCCTTCCTTCCTTCCTTCCGATGTTAGCAATTGAACCCAGAGCTCTCTCAGTTAGGCAAGAGCATCCTTACTAAGCTATATCCTAACACTTCAACTTTTCCAGCACTGGAGATCCATGTAGAGCTCTGCCACTGAGTTACGTGCCCAGCATCGCCAAAACATTTTGTGTGTGTCTGATGGCTGCTTTAAAGTCTTTGGCGGATAATCTTCACATTTTTTTCCATTTCACTGTTGACATCTGTTGATTGTCTTTTTAAATTCAGTTTGATATCTTCCTGCTTCTTAGTATGAAGAGTGATTTTCATTTGAAACTCAGACATTTGGGGGATTATATGACTCTTGATCTTATTTAAACTTTTCCTTTAAACACAGCTGCACAGTTAAGGAATAGGACCATCCTCTTGTAACTGGAAATCAAGAGAGACATCGATTTCCCATCCGGCCCCCTCCAGTGACTGCTGGGTGAGAGCGGAAGTCTGAGCCCATTTTAGGCCTTGAATAACATCACCCCAGCAAGGAAGATTGTCAACCAAGTGTCCTCTGAAAGCTCCCCAACGTAGACAGGGAAGGAGGGGTGGCTCACTGCTGTTGGTCCCCCACATACCTCTAGTGAGTATTTGTTACCACCAGTGAGATGAATACCCCATCTTCTCAGTTGCCAGGATTAAAGTGCAGGCTCATATCTCCACCCTTCATTGGTTTGGGTAGGAAGTAAGCTACAATGTTTCCTGCAGTGTTTACTGAAGCAGAGCTATTAATGTCTAAAAGGTATCTCCTTTGGTTATTCATTTCATAATCCTTTGACTAGAGAGAAAAGAATGGACAGCCATTATTGATTTATTTATTCTCCACAGTGCTGGTTTCTTTAGCTTTGAGCTTGGGCTATTGATGTAAGACAAAAAAGAAAACTTGGAAAATTCACCAGCAAGTTGTTCGTAGTAGTTTGGTAGTTTGTGGAGAAACTAAAGTGTGCCCATCTTCCCAGGAGGGAGAGTCCTTTTGGTCAAACTGATGCTAAGCATTCTGTGGACACGTCCAGACGCAGTGGAGATTTCTGGGTACAGTGTGTAGGCACTGCAGACTGAGCAGGAATAAGCCAACCATGGCTCCTGAATGGTGGGGACACACTATTTTGCAGGATAGACAGCCATGTCTCGCACAGCCTAACGCATGGTTAAGGACATGACTCGGAATCAGTTGGGATGGATTCCCAATTCTAGCTCTGTCTCTTCCAAGTTCTGTGACCTTGGGTAAGTTAGTTAACCTCTCTGAAACCATCTCATTTTTAAAAACAGGAGGGCAATTACTACCAACCTCATAGGCTACTGGAAGATTTGATGAAATTGTGCACACAAATCACTTTGCACGGTGTCAGCATGTAGCAAGTGCTTAGTAAATATTTGTTGTTGTTGTCTGTACGAGGCAGCCTGTGCCAAGTGTAATAATTCTCCCTTAGCCTTGTCCTCTCTAGACAGAGGCAGCCTCTTGCCTTTGTGCCTATACCTCTCTCTCCTCCATGAACAGCTATGAAAACCTTCATAACCTGCAGTCTCCTGGGAGGGGCTGAGACAGACAAATGCGCAGGCTGAGGGGTGACAGAAGCTTCTGGTGTTCTCATTCTTTCATCTCTGTGTGTGTCACACCAGCACTTCCTTGCTGGACGCTAATCCTGTGCTCGGCTCTTTGAGTCTGGTGGGGACAAATATCTGAGCTCTGGGACCAGAGTCTCAGTGCTAAGGAAACAGTCAAAACACCCCCATGCTCCTGACAGGAAGGAATCACCTTTGGTTTGCTGAGTCAGCAGAGGGTTAGCGGTGGAGTCTGACTTCAATCAGTAGAGGAGCGAAGAAACAGGCAGAGAGGCATCGCTTGCCCTCAGAAGACAGGAAGTGCTTAGGGAGATGGCGCCCTTGGTGGAGTGGCTGCCGTGCACAGAGACCTTAATTTGACCCCCAGTACCCATATAAAAAAGCTGGGCATGGTGCCTGGTACTTGCTTATAACTACAGTACTGACAGGCAGAGGCAAGTAGACCCCAGAAACAAGATGGCTGGAGCTGCAGATGCGGATCAGAGGACACAGGTTTTGCTCCAGCATGCACACGGCAGCTCCCAACAGTATGTCGCTTCAGTTCCAGGAGATCTGTCACCCAGTTCTGGCCTCTAAAGACCAGACATATACTTGGTACACATTCATACATGTAGACAAAACACTCAAACCATACACATAAAATAAAAATAGAGTGGGGGCGGTGGTGACCTAGTGCTCAGAAGGCAGAGGCAGGCAGATTTCTGAGTTCAAGGCCAGCCTGGTCTTGAGAGTGATTTCCAGGACAGCCAGGGCTACACAAAGATAGGCTGTCTCAAAAAACCAAAAGAACAAAAACCAACCAACCAAACAAACAAACAAACAAACAAATAATGTAATGGAAAAACAAGGTAGGACCGTAAGACTGCTTACTGATAAAAGCCCTTACTGCACAAACCTGACTACCTGAGTTTGGCCCTTGGAAACCACCATTGAAGAAGAGAACGAACTCCTGAAAGCTGACCTCTGATCTTACATGCATTATGGCATGCACATAAAAACACTAATATAAGTAAAGTGAAAAGCTGAGTGGTGGTGGCACACACCTTTAATCCCAGCACTTGGGAGGCAGAGGCAGGCGGATTTCTGAGTTTGAGGCCAGCCTGGTCTACAGAGTGAGTTCCAGGACCAGGGCTACACAGAGAAACCCTGTCTCAAAAAAACCAAAACCAAAACAACCAAAAAAAAAAAAAAAAAGTGAAGTGAAATAAAATTAAGCAAATGGTGCCCGCCTGAGCTTGTCCTCTGGCCTCCACGCATGTGTTCACACTGTGCACACACATGCACACCCTCCCCTACTCTCTCCCCCAACCACAGAATCAAGATAAGCAGCAGCACAGCCTGGCAAGAACACAGTAATTCTGCAGGGTGCTAGCCTTAGAGGAACTCAGAAGGTATGCAGAGGACACCAATCGAGAGCTAGGAATGCCAGGCACATCAGCCTGGATTGAAGCCAAATTACAGTGGCTTAACCAGACAAGGCTTATATTTCTGTAAGCAAAATCATTTTAGAGCCTGGCAACCTTGGATTTCTATGTCACCAGGAGCATGGTCTCTGACTGTCCTCAGCAAGGGACTTTAAGCTTGCCTCATAGTCCAACATGCCTCTCGGACCTTCAGCGTATCAGCCACGGGGGAACAAAGGGAAGGCAGGCAGTCCACCCAAGTCTCTGGCTTTCCGTGAATCTTGTATCAGCTTATAATTTAATCCCGTGGTGGTTTATCTTCAAGGTATACTGAGAAACAGAGTTTAAAAATCCTAGATCATTTTATCCTGTGGGTGTAAGCTCGGTTGCCAAAGGCCCGATCTCGAACGGATACTGAGTAGACAGTTGAACGTTCATGCAGCGTCAGAATGAGGTAGCCACGCAGCGTCAGAACGAGGTAGCCACGCAGCGTCAGAACGAGGTAGCCACGCAGCGTCAGAATGAGGTAGCCATGCAAGAGGACGTGAGGAGCACAGAGCAGAGGTGTGTTTCACTGCTGTCACATGGTGGTGACTGAGGGCTGACCAGTCGTGGCGGAGCTGCATGGTGGGACTATTTCTAGGACAGGAGGGACCAGAGGAAGGACTCATTTGGAGCCAGGCACCTTGACTTGAAACAAGAGGTTCGGAGAATGAAAACAGAATCATTGGCTCACCAAGGGGGCTCCCCAGATAACAGAAGAGGCCTCCAGGGAAATAGCAGGAAATGCAAAGCCTTAGCCCACGGACTGTAGTGAATTAAAAACAAACAAACAAAAACCCAGGGGCAGGGACCCAGAAGACATATATTATGTATCTATGCATTAGCCTTAAACAATAGGAAGTAAAGAGCTTATAATATGGCTACTTACAACAGCATAAAAGCAGTAACGTTAAATATGAGAGAGTAATTCGATCAAAAGCATGAAAGTCCTATCCTCCCAAACCCACCAGCTAGCCGGGGTTATAGCCGAGGCCTTGTCGAGCATGGATTAGTCCCTGGACTTAATTCTCAGTCAAAAAAGTCCCTGCTATGCAAGCATGAGGACCTGAGTTCCGATTTCCATAACTACACGAGAATCTTCATGCACCATGGTATATCTAACCCCAGTGCCGGGGCAGGGGAGGCAGCTGTATACCTGAGCTCATTAGCTGAATCAGTGGGCTCCTGGTTTGCTGAGAAGCCCTGCCTCAAAAACTAAGGTGGAGAACAACCTAGAAAGACACACACTGTTACCTGAGGCCTCCTGTACACAACTGTGTGAATACACGCACATACCCTCAGCCATGTGCACGTATGCCACACACACGCACACATACAGACGCACATAGGCATTAAAGAGAGAACACAGTAAAACCACAAGATGACTCATTCCTATCATTGTGTTGAAGCCGGAGTTCATGTCTTCAAGGCTGGCCTCGAACTTTCTGTGTAGTCAAAGAAGAGATTATGAAGGGGGTCAAGGAGAGCTGGGTGTGGCGTTGGTCTCAAGGGTGTGCTCTCGGCTCAGAACATCCAATTGCTAACTGTCTGCTGTAGGCCAGTTCTTTATGCTGTGCTGGGAATCAAACCCAGGGCTGTGTGCCTCCAAGTCAGGCACTCTACTAAGTGAGCCACACCCCAGCCCGACCTTCTGCTTTTCAAAAAGTACAGATTTGCATACAGAACTCTAAGAAGATAAACAGAGAGCAAATACACCTGAAATGGTTCTTTTCATTCATTTATTTATTCATTCACCTGAAAATGTTGACAGAATTAGTTACAGGCAGGGAGTTTTCCAGTTACTACCCACCCCTGCTCCCTGTAATGTATGTAATATACTATGATTTTAAATAGTTTAAAAATTGTATTTGATATTATTATTATTTTTTTATTATTGTTGTTGTTATTATTGTGTGTACGTGATGTGTCTGTGTGCATGCAGGTGTAAGCATGCTACGGCATGTGTGGAGGTTCGAGGATAAGTTTTAGGAGTCAGTTCTTTCTGGGAATCAAACGTAGGTCACCAGGTTTGTGTGGGCAGCGTGTCTACCCACAAAGCTGTCTCTCTTGTAGAGAGACTTAACTTTTCTGCTGTGCTGTGCTGTTGGGTGTGAGATAGGATTTCTTTCTTGTAGCCTAGGTGAGCCTGGGGCTAGCTAAAGCCAGGGTGCCCTTAAACTCCCGGTTCTCCTAGGATGACAGGCCTGGGCACCAGCTCCGGGTCTGAGAATCAAACTAGGTGCTTTGCAGCTAGAGGCCAGCGCTGTACCCACTGAGATGTTACCCCAGCTAAAACTAAACAAATAGGGACAAAGAAATGCACTAAAACCTCACCAGGATGCGCTACGTGCAAGGACTGACTTGAAAGGCCAGCCACACTAGATGTTGGCAAGAGTAACGAGCAGTTAGTCTTCTATACAGCTGTTGGGTGTGTAACACAGTACGACCAATCTGGAAAACAGTCTGACAAACGACACTGAGTGTGCTGTGCACTTAGTATGGCCCCAGCATCCCACCTTCAGAAGAAAGAAGAGCGCAAAGCCAGGTGGTGGTGGCACACGCCTTTAATCCCAGCACTTGGGAGGCAGAGGTAGGTGGATTTCTGAGTTCGAGGCCAGCCTGGTTTACAGAGTGAGTTCCAGGACAGTCAGGGCTACACAGAGAAACCCTGTCTTGAAAAACGAAACAAAAATAAAAGAAAAAGAAAAAGAAAGAAAGAAAAGAAAAAGAAAAAAAGAAAGGAAGGAAGGAAGGAAGGAAGAAAACCACACATTGCAGCAGTGTCGTTGGTTAATAGCTCAGGCTGGAAACTCCCTAAATCAACAGATGAATGGAGAGACACCTTGTTGTATGTTCATATGATGGGAGCACTCTTCAGTAATAAAAAGGAGAGAGCCATTTATATGTGCCATTCCACGGGAGAATTTCAGTGTAACTATGAATTTGCGAGTTGAGACGGAGTCAATAGTACATATCATAGCATATCATAGCATATCATTCTATTCAGATAAAATTCTAGAAACTATAAATGAATCCACAGTGACAGAAACAGGTTCATAGGCTGGAGAGGTTAAGATTATGTACTGCTCTTACTGAGGACCAGAGCTCAGTTCCCAGCACGCATAACTCCAGCTTCAGGGAACAGACGCCCTCTGCTGGTCTCTATGGGTACTGCACTCACATGCCTGCGCTGGTGGAAGGAGAAAAAATTGGTCTCTACATACATGTTGTGTCACAATGACACACACACACATACGCACACGTGCGCGCGCACACACACACACACCACTCTTTAAAAAAATCTTGAGCAGAGAGATGGTACAGCTGGTAAAGGCACATGCAGCAGAGCCAAGCCCAACGACCTGAGTTCCATCCCAGGGATCCACATGATAATAGAAAACCCATTCCCTTTAAGTTATCCTCTGACCTCCACAGGCATGCAGTGGCTCACCATACCGATTCCAGAATGAATGATTGAATGAATGAATGAATGAATGAATGTAATAAAAAAAAGAATTTAAATCTTGAAAAAGAAACAGGTTCATGGATGCAAGGGGATGGGGTTGGATATTGAGGGACCAAGAATCGTGGTGAGCACGCGAGCCGGTGTCAGGTGAGAACGCTCCTCATCTCGATTGTGGCATTGCTTTCACGGGTGTGTTCACACCTCAAACCACTGAATTGCTAACTTGAAACTCATGCAGTTTGTGGCACAGCAGATATATCTTAGGGTGCTGCAGACGTGTGCTCTTTGACCCCACCTTGGGACTAAACCTAAGTCATAGACTCTGGGAGTGGGACCCAGGAATCTGCATGAGGAGCATGCGCAGTTGTTTCTAGTGCATGGCAAGGTCTAGAAAACGGGATTTAGGTTTAAACTGCAGTGGATGTTTGAAGTAGAACTAGGCCCAGAGTTGAGTTGCTTGTGTGGATATTGTGTGTTAAGGTTGTAAGATGCTGACGTGGTGGAGAGATTCGGAAAAGGGAGAATAAGACAAACACAGGGAGACCGCAGCCTGATGTCAGGGAGAGAACCGTAACAGAGGTCAAGAGGAGTCCCAGCGCCAGGTGATTCATAATGCTCGGCTATTTACACAAGTGTTCTCCAGTCTCAACTGGTTTTGACGCCCAGTAGTGCCACATCCTGACAGTGGGTCCCGGAGACCTCACTAGGGTGATGCAGGAAAGACAAGACACCCATGCAGAGTAACTGGGATCGGGTGGGGCGTGCTCACTCTGGTGGAGGGCACGCGCTATACAACCTCGAGACTCGGGGCCTTTACAGCGCAAGGAGGAGGGGTTACTTGTCTCAGTGTGAGGTCGCTGGAGGAGAGCAGTCATAGGCTGGAAACATCCTGGAGGAAGCTGAGGCCATGTTTTCTGCACACGCCATCAACATTCATGTTCAGGCAGCCAAAGCTTTGTCATTTCCATGGGTCTAAGGCACAAGGGAGCTTGACATAACTGTGCTCACACCAAAAATAAGCACTCTGTCGGGACTTTATCCTCCCTTACACAGTCACTCGGGCCTTTCTCTGCTTCCCACACACTAGTACACTAACCATGGCATGGCGGCCAAGTAGACATGTTATTCCTGGTAGACAGCACACAGCCTGCAGATGAGCCTGGGGGTTGATGGAATCCTGCCTCTACTTATGCATGTTTACATTTAGGCAAGTTTCTCCAACAGCCTTCATCCCCTGTTTTCAAAATGAGGACAAATTTACTCATGAATAGTAGAATCTTTATATATTCTCTTATACCCCCTCCCCCGCCATCTTTCTCGCCGTCCGTGACACCTAAGCGGTGCTGACTGGTATCTCTTTGGTCTCCTTCTCCCACTGGTAACTGTGTCAGCAGCAGCTCTGCTTCCTCCTCTCCCAGGGGTCCCGTCAGTCTCCCCTGCCTTCTCCATGGGACGATGGCATTGTCCCCAATTCCTTCCTTCCCACACTTCCTGGTAATCACATGCAAGCCCACAGCCACCCATGCCCCTGGATACAAACACACTTGTCTCCTTTCAGCTCACAAGTGAACAAGGACACAGCATTCTCTTGTGAAGCTCCCCCCTAAAAAAAGTCAGCTTCACCTCACACAGGCAAACTTCCCCCCTCAGGTTGCCTGGAGTCAGTCATCCAGGGTATGAGCTGAGGGGTGGGGGTCACTGTGATTGCCAGCATCTTTTCCTCTGTGTCCTCCATCCAAGCAATCACCAAGGCCTGTGAAGTGTGCCCTTAAAAGGTTTTAAACAGCTGGGCAGTGGTGGCACATGCCTTTAATCCCAGCACTTGGGAGGCAGAGGCAGGTGGATTTCTGAGTTCAAGGCCAGTTTTGTCTACAGAGTGAGCTCCAGGACAGCCAAGGCTACACAGAGAAACCCTGTCTCGAAAAAAACTAAAAAACAAAACAACAACAACAACAAAAAAAACGAATTTCAACAGACCCTTTCTGGCACTTTGCCTTACCACGTCTTTCAGCATCTGTTACCACAAGCCGTCTCCTATCAATCCAGTCAGGGATGGTGTTGGGTTTGTATATGAAGTGTCTCTCCCCTCCCTCACCCCCCCAAAAAAAGTCTCGTGTGTTGAAGCTCAGAGGTAGAACTTTAAGGAGGTGGCTGCCCTATGATCTACTCCATCAGGAGAGTCTAACCTAGATAACAGTATTGGGAGAAATTAGGCGCGAGGGCGAGCTAGAGGAGTAGGTAACGCAGGGGCTGGCCCTTGAAGGGTGGACCCTGCCCTCCTTCTTTGTTGCTCGCTTACTGTGTTTATCCTTCTACTATGATGTCTTGCAGAAACACTGCTGTTATCTCCATTTTACAGATTAGGGAATTGAGGCAGAACATGGTTGAATAAACAGCTCAAGAAAGTCTCTGCCCAACTTGCAATTACAACGCCATACGTCTTCGAAATCCCCTTAATTAAAAACTCCAGCTCTTCAGCAGAGCAGAGCAGCAGACCTTTGCAAGCAGCCACATCCCTCCCCCCCTTCTGTGGCGCCCTGGCTGCTGGGTTTTCACACTGCTATACTTTTGTTAGAAAGTTCTGGTCCCTGTATACCCTGCTCCTGCCCCTTTGCCTGTATAACACTCGCACCTTCCTCAAAAACCAGCATGGGCGATGTCTCAGATGGAAATCTCCTGGGCTTGCCCTGTCCTCCCCAGTTCTGGAAGCTTGTGGGGGTGCTCTAAGAGCTCACCCACGTGCCTTTCATGAGGCTCCTTATCCACGGATGTGGAGAGTGCTGCCCAAAGGTGCTTTGGCTAAAAAGAGTGGCCTTGCCCAGGAAGACACCTGCTTCCTGTGGCCACCGCATCCCATGATGCTTCAGTGCGCAGTACAAACATTGAGCTGTCCAGCCCCAATTGGGAAGAGCTGAGAGGCTGCTGCTCTGGGCACACAGCAGTCTGGCTGTGCCTAGGCCCAGCTCTGATTGCTTCCTCTCCCTTCACAGTTTTTCACCCCAAGGGGTCCCTTCACATTAATCTTCATCTCAGCATTTGATCTTGGGGGGGGGGGGCTGTCAGGACTTATGTCTCCCCAGACAGGCTCTGAGATCCCCAAATAGTCAGAGAACCATGGCTGGGTACCCCAGAAAAAGGCAGCAGTCCTCCTGGTCTCTAAGGCAGCATTCCTGGGAGCTCCAGCCCCAGGGGCACAGCATGGCAATAAACCACAAAGCCAGCCTCCATTGATCCACCCGGTCATGGCTTCTTAACCAGATAATTCATCTCCAGGTGGTCCTGGGCTTCCTGACCCCAGGTGAGTCATTAATTTGGCGACTGTTGTTCTCCTGTACTCTACTGACCCCCTCCTCCCCGTAGCCCCCCAAACCACACTGTGAGGCCAGGGGATTGATTTCAGCAGGTGGGAGACGGGGGCGCCTGGCAGTGAGATTTCAGCACCCTGTCTGTCAAAGGCCGTGACCACGCTGAGAGCAAGTTACTCATGCTCAAGTGGCGTTTAGCCAAGGCAACTTCATGTCTGAGTTACAATCTCCAGCACCAGACCCCAGTGCTGCAGCCAGGCAGGCTATACCAGGTCCGGAATCACAGAGGCTGAAGGTCAACCTGGCATCTTCTATCTACTGGCTCTGAGGCCGTAGGCCTGTCCCTTCAGCTGCCACAAGCCCTCTCTCTCTCCAGGATTTGTTTCAATGATACCGCAGTAGGATCCTTTGCACACAGGGGCCACTCAGTAGCTATGGCTCCTTCCACCTCTTTCCAAACTTGAGAGCCTGTATCCTCTGGGCAGAACAGCCAAAGAACGACTTTTGCATAACAGACTGTAGACCAGCTTGTCCTAGCACCCCACTTAGACAGACTACTTCAGTCTTCCCAACAATTCTGTAAGGTCATCTTATTAATAACCTCATTTTGCAGATAAGGAAATGGGGCCCAGAGAAGTTAATTTACTTGTGTTCACACAGCTGGGCAGAGGTGGAGTGAAGGTTCAAACCGTGCCTGAGAGTCTGGAAAGTCGAAAACCTGTTGGTGGGAAGATAGCTAGCCCCAACAGCGGTGGGGATAGAAATGGCAGGGGTGGGACCATGCTGTGGGCGGAGCTTCAAATGCCACACTGATTCATCTGGATAGGAAACCTTTCTGGATCGATGCTACAAAGAGAAACAGCAGCCTGAGAATAGGGGCAAAATGAGGCCTGAGGCTCTCACAGGAGTGCACGGGGGGTGGGGGGTGTCTTCTGCCTGCATCCTTTGCCACTTACTAGTCCCTGACAGACCATTATCCTGTGGAAAGACTCAGGGGCCCAGAAAGACTCCTGGGGCCCCGAGACTCATCTTGGGATGGCCCGTAGAAGTGACCTACTTCACAAAACCAGTTCTCTTAGTGCCTGTAGTGAGCTTTAAGCTGATGGAGGGAGGGCGGGGGAGGGGCAGCAGGCAGAGCTGGAGAGGATGAAGAGCGTGTCTGCATGAACATTCCTTGAAACTCAGAGACACCCTAAGCTAAGCGGGATCTGTGTAGAGAAGAGAAAGGGTTAATCGAGAAGTGGGGCTCAACTGTCTTTTTCTCACTGTTCTCAGAGCACAGGGTGCTCTCTGGTACACACAGGAGCTCAAATAGTTAATTACTGCATTAGAGACTTAGCATACATTCACAAAGCGCTTAGGACCTGAGGTAGGTACAAACATGGAGGCAGCCGGCTTAGGTGGGGAGGGCGGTGGGGCACTAATGACACCACTTCCCTGTGATAAAAAACATTGGACCTGAGCACGCGCTGCTCAGCATTGCTCTCTGACCTGTGGCTGAGCGGATCGGAAGACAACTTACTCCAGGGGTCTAACCTCAGGTTCTTGGTCTCTGGGCAGGAAGAAAGCAGGAGAGATAATCAGGAGAAGCCAGGCTGAGACTCAGTCTCCAGATGCAGAGGACTAGCTGAAGTACCCAGAACAGGGTCAGAGGTAGACCGAGGACACCACGCCTGCCCTCACCTTCCCACACCCAGGACCTGCGCAGCAGCGGCACTGGACACTCAGACAGTGAGCTATCTAATGTTGTGGAGGCGGGGGTTTGACTCAGCACTGTGGGGACACTGAGAGACAGATGAAGACAGGGAAGGGGAAAGAGAAGGCCCAGAGGGGGTGGGGGACAGAAGAGGAATTGGAGGTAAGCAGAAGGAGCTAGACTGGTATTTTTCCAAATAAGAAAACAGCATAGTTAGTAGGAATATTAACAGGCAATAAACACGGCCGTCAGGATCTGTGGGTTCTGGCTAGCCTTCCGACCCTCCCCTCCTTGGTTTATTTCTCTGTCCACGTGTGAGTCCACGCAGTTAGGCGCCTATCTCTTTCCTTTTGCTTTTTAATTGGTCTAACTCGCCACATATCTACAGTGGCCAGTGTGACCACGCGCCTGCCTTTGTCCACCTGCCCACTGATTGCCCTACCTGTTCTCGGATCTATTTAACCATCTGGCTGGCCATCCATTCACCCATCCATAATACATCTGCCTGCCTGTTAGCGATCTATGCATCTCTATTCATCCTCCCTATACCATATTTGATTTATCTGTGTACTGATCGGCCTGTTTCTCTCTTTGCCTGCCCAACTGAAATTGACACGTTGGTACATACATGACTCAGCTATCAATCTCCCTCCCTGATGGCCTGTCAACTTCCTTGCCAAAGTGTCTGTCCATTCTCTACAGTACGCCGTCTACCTTCCTGTTGCTTGGCCTTCCCCACTTCCTTTCCGTCTGCCCCTACTTCCGTCCATCTATGACCATTCATTCCAAAACAAGCAGTGAGCACTTACTGCATGCTCAGCTCTTCACTGGTCTAAAGGGAGATATTGAAGGTAGATCAGATTAGATGCGATTTCTGTCCTCAAGGAATCTGTAACCTGGGACGTATCGTGAAAGAGAATGACAGTGATTATGGACTGACATGGGGTTGTGCACAGGCACACAGAGAGTCCTCCTCAGACTGAAGGTTTCGTGAACACTGTGGCAAGTGCCTGGATGTCTACCCATGACTCCATCTGCCAGTCCTTCTATTTATGCCCCTGTGATGGTTTGTATGTGCTTGGCCCAGGGAGTGGCACTATTTGGAGGTGTGGCCTTGTTGGAGTGGGTGTGGCACTGTGGGTATGGGCTTTAAGACCCCAGTCCTAGGAAATCAGTATTCTGCTAGCAGCCTTCAGATGAAGATGTAGAGCTCTCAGCTCCTCCTGCACCATGCCTGCCTGGGTGCTGCCATGTTCTCGCCTTGATGATATTGGACTGAACCTCTGAAACTATAAGCCAGCCCCAATTAAATGTTGTCCCTTATAAGACTTGCCTTATATGGCAGTAGTAAAACCCTAAGACAGCCTCCATGTTCCAATCTGTATTACTATTCACCCACTATGGCCACTCTGTCTAGAATTCATCTTTTTGCTGTCCACCTGTCTCTTTGTCAGGTGAAGAGCCTGCTTTAGTCTATGTATTGTTGGCAATCTCCTTCCAGTCTATACTGACCATCTTCCTATCCATACATCATCCCCACACTCACCCATCTCTCCATTTTTTTGTTCTTTTCCAAATTGTTGGCTGTTCTGTGCAGTGTTAGGATGCTCTCGGCTACAAAAAGCAAATAGGACTTCCAAAAGGAGCTTAAACTTTAGTCAGGAAATTGCTCTCTAATATAGCAAGATATCGGGAGACAGAGAGACCCTCAGATTCATTAATGGAGTGTACGGTACCACCAGCACCTGGGTCCTTTTCACATATCTCCTCTGGTGTTCTTTGCCCTCTAGCTTTTGAACTCAGGCCAAACCTGACTTTTGGCCTCAGGACATCAAAAAGGCTGCAGGAGCCCCACACTTGTATCTTCAAAGAGAAAAGTACAAAGTCCCAGAACAGAGAAAGGGCTCAGGTCTCCCGTGTGATTTTTTTTTTTTTTTTGAACAGTCTTCGTGTGCATGACCATTGGCTTGGGCATGAGGACCGACCCCATAGTGCACATGGAGCAGTCAGAGGGCAGCCTTGGGCATTGCTCTTAATCTTCCACACTGTTTGCCAGTGTGTGCCAGGCTAGCTGGCCTGGGGACTTCCAGGCATGTTCTAATCTCTACCTCTTGTCTTTTTTTTTTTTTAAATTTTTATTCATTTATTTACATATGAGTGCTCTGCTGCATGTACACCTGCAGGCCAGAAGAGGGCATCAGATCCCTTTATAGATGGTTGTGAGTCTCCATGTGGGTGCTGGGGATTGAACTCAGGACCTCTGGAAGAGCAGTTAGTGCTCTTAACTGCTGAGCCATCTCTCCCACTCTCTGGATCCTCTCTTGAATGTTGGAATTCCTAATAAACGCTATGTCTTTATGTGGGTTCTGGGACCCCAGACTCAGGTCCTCTGCTTATGCAAAGCATTTTACCCACTTACTCTCCTCCCCAAGCCCTAGACTACTGGCCATTTCTAAGACTGAGGTCAAGTTTCTCAAAGGAGTCCTACACGGACAACCTCCAATATTTCAGTAGTCAGAAGTTTATTATTTTATTTTTTAAAAAGTTTTTATTTTATTTTATGTGTGTGTCAGTGATTTTCCTGTGCACCATGTGTTTGCCTGGTGTCAGAGGAGGTCAGAAGAGGGCATGGGATACCCTGGAACTGCAGTTATGGATGGCTGTGAGCCACTGTGTGGGTGCTGTTAGGTGAGCCTGGGTCTTCAGCAGGACCAACAAGCATTGAACCACTATCTCTCCTGACCATATTATTTCATTTTTTAAAGATTTATTTATTTGTTTGTTTATTTATTTATTTATTATGTGTAAGTACACTGTAGCTGTCTTCAGACACACCAGAAGAGGTGTCAGATCTCGTTATAGATGGTTGTGAGCCACCATGTGGTTGCTGGGAATTGAACTCAGGACCTTCTGAAGAGTAGTCAGTGCTCTTAATTGCTGAGCCATCTCTCCAGCCCATTACTCCACTTTTTTATTTATGTATTTTTGTTTGCTCTTTGGGACAAGGTCACTCTATACAGCCCTGGTTAACCAGGAACTCACTAAGTAGACCAGGCTGGCTTTGAACTCACAGAGATCTTCCTGACTCTGCTGCCTCCCGAGTGCTGGGATTAAACGTGCGCTCCACCACACCACACACTTGTTAATCTATTCTTAGTCCATAGCAAAAAGCAATGGAATTATGAGGCCACTCCAGCGAGCAGTAAAGACTCATGTTTGAGGCAACGGAAGCATTCACTCTTCCTGAGGGCATTTGGATTCCAAACACCGATGGGTTCCACTGGCAAGGAGAAGGCAGGAAGCGAGGCAGTGCTGTTGGGCAGGCGGCTCGCACAGCCTGCTCCATTCTGTACACCAAGCTGTAGATCCATTCTCTGAGAAAGCAGCTGCCCATCTATCCATCTGTCGATTGATTAGTCTGCCTGTCGGTTGTCCCATCTGTCAATCAGTCTTCAGGATTGTCTCCCTGCCTGCCTACCCGTGTCAGTCTATCTGTCTATCTGCACATCTCTTTGTATCTCTATTTGTCTTTTGGTATACCTAGAAATAAATCCACTCATCAATTGTGTGTTTAGTCAGCGTGTCCATCTATCTGTCTTGAGTCAGCGTGTCCATCTATCTGTCTTGGGTCTCTGGCCACTATCGTCCTTCTTTCTTTTGCCTGCCCCACATTTAACAAGTAGACGGCTCTTTTGTTTCTTTTTTCCCACGGAACACTCTAAAATAACTCATTAACCTAGTCAGACCACAGACCACGGGGCCCAAGCAAGAATGATGGTGGCAGGACCAGGCCCCATAGTTATCTCCCTACTAGACGGCCCACGGCCCCCTTCTGTCTTGTCGAAAAGCAGAGGATTTCTGGTCAGATCCTCAAAGGCTGGAGCTCCTAGAGAGTTCCTTCATTCTTTGGGAGTGGGAGGTGTAGTTAGAATTACTTATTTATTCATTTTTAATTACCTTTTCCCCAAATAGTAGGTTTCATCATGACAGTCATTTGTTCTTAAATAACTACTTATTGGGGGCCTGCCCTGTACCAGGCCCTGTGTTAGGAGACTCAGAGGTGAGTCAAACAGGCACTCTTCTTCCATGAGCCTTATATTCTACGCAACAGAAGTGGCCACAATTATACAGTCTTTCGATTCTTTGTTTTGAGGCAGGGCCTGACTATGTAGTCTAGAACTTCCTATATAGCCAAGGCTGGACTTGAAGTTATGACCTCCATGTGCCATGACTCGAAGCATGGATCTCTACACGTGCCTCTTACACAGCTTTACATACCGGTTTTTCAGATATACACTTACATGTGTACAGCCACATTCAGTCTGTGTCAGCCTCTGCCGAGATTGAGCCTCATATAAGGGTGACATTTCAGGGCTGTTCCAAAGCAGTGTATCTACACACACACACACACACACACACACACACACCACATACACACATGCATGTACACATACATGCATATAACATATACACACACGCATGCACACACACACACATACACACACACACACACCCCGGTCGGGGAGACAGACACAGAGACAGATATAGAGACACAGAAAAAGAATGTGCAAGAGGATACTTACTGCCGTGGGACCTCCAAACAAGGTACAGAATGTACCCACCCTGTTCTCCCCCCACCCCTATGCAACCTTGCATAGCCATCCCTCACCACATAGGTATAGGCAGAGCAACTCATAGAATAGAGTAGAGATGGTCAAGACATCCCCTCTCTCTACTCTGTTCACGTCCCTGCCTGGCACAAGGGTTACTTCCCATCTGTCTCTCACTGTGAGTGCATCTTTCTCCTTCCCCCGTCTCTGGCTTCCTGACTCCACATGTCCTCAGAAGGTCCCTTGTGATTGTTCTGGAGTTTTGTTTCTATTGACTGAGTCTTTGGATCTAGGATTGGCTCTATGTTGATATGGGGTGCTTTAGTATTAGGGTGACGTGCTCAGGGGCCACGTCTGTGTGTACATTTGAACTGTTGTATGTTTGTATGTCTGTCTGCTATGGAACCCTGTGTGGCTTTATCCAAGTGCACATGCACACACACACGTTCACACATACAGGCACGTACATGCCTAGCTCCCCTAATATGCTGAACGGGCCATTACACCTCTTGCATGTGGGGCTGAGGGTGGGTGGGGGAACAGAGGGAGGCAGCAGGATTCTGTGAGAACATTAAATCCCAAGTAAAGTAGAAAATATTTTTTAAAATTACTGACTTCCCGTTTTCTCCGAAATGGAGTGAGACGAGGCTGGTCCCGAGGCAGGGGCTCCGCAGGGCCAGCCACTGGAAAGGGGCAGCGCTTTATTTTTTATTTTTGTAATAAGAGGAACTGAATTAGAAAAAACGGGAAGGAAGAGCAGAGTCAGATTGTTAAAGGATTCAATGAGCTGTGGCCAATGTATTCGAAAGGTGCTTAAGGCAGCAGAGCCGCTCACCAAACACACACTCAAGCTCGCGCATGCACACACACACTGTCACAGACACAGGCACACACAGCCACACCAAGCACCATACACCGCCATCACACTCACACGACTGAGACAAAGGCACATTCAGCCAGACTCGCATGGGACACAAAGACACACTGTCCCACACAGGCAGTACACACTCTGAGAGGTACGCATGCCCATCTAAGGCTCCAGGGTAATCAGATGGACCCCAAGAGACACAAAGGAATACCACAAGCACCAATTCACACTCACAGGGACAAGGGATGCACCCTTCTGGTCACATACCCTTACTACCCTGCATCCCCATAAATATGCTCACATACCCCAGAACAGCCACAATATCAACATCTACACACCTGTATCCCCACTATGACTCACCCCAAAGAACCCACAGCCCCATACCTCCTATTCTCTTGGCCAGAGGCCCCCATGACTGGTCCATAAAGA
This sequence comes from Mastomys coucha, assembly GCF_008632895.1. Taxonomy (NCBI): domain Eukaryota; kingdom Metazoa; phylum Chordata; class Mammalia; order Rodentia; family Muridae; genus Mastomys; species Mastomys coucha. The sequence goes on along the minus strand of NW_022196904.1, from coordinate 175,796,599 downwards.
CTCAGACCTCCAAGCCCTCCCACATCCTACATGCAATTATTAATGATGAGGCTGGGCCCAGGGATGGGGTCTAGTGGGAGCATACTTGCCAAGCATGTGCAAGAACTGCATGTTTACAGTGATGTCCGTTGAACAGTTCCATCGACTTGAGCCCCACAAGCTTCCTGTGAACCAGTCATCTCATCTTTACTCTAGAGATGAGACCACAGAACTCAAGTGGGTTAAACAGCCTGCCCAGGGCCGTCTATGAGCAGCAGGCCAAGCCAAAACCTGGAGTGGTTATAAAATTCAAATTCAGACATACAGACACATATGGTCTTGCTTGGGCATCCTCATGAACTAAGCCTGATGGGTGTTTACTCAGGTTCAAATACATCTGTAGACAGAAACCTGCAGGAGTGCCCCCACACCCCTCCACAGAACCCCCTGGCATTCTGCTGCTTTTTGTTTCTCCAGCTGCTTTGCTGCCCCTGCCTCCACCAGACAGACTAGCCAGAGCGAAGGCTCCAGGGGAGGGAGCCAGGGGCGCGAGCCAGGGGCACTGCACAGGGCTCTTCCACCTTCATCAGGGAGCATTCCTCCTACCCCACCAAAACCACACCTCCTGGGGCCTGGGAAAGGTGAGCCCCAGCTTCTCTGCCCCACCCCTCCTACACACCCTAACTAAGGGGACATTAAAAAGTGCTGACAGGGCAGGGGAGAGGCCAACCGTCTACCCGCCAGGCAGGCTACTTTCATCTTATGGCCTGCCTTTCCCTCCTCCAGGTCCCTTCTTATTAATCTGTCCCATCTGACCAGCCAGGCCCACCCCCTTCACCCCATCTTCTCTCTGCCCCCAGTGCCCACAGGGGAAGCTCCCTCTCCCCAACATCTCAGAGCTGATAGGTAGGGGCTTCTCAGTCACCACGGGGCCATGGAAGAAAACCCTCCATCAGTCCCAGGAAGCTCACACTCCTCTGGATTAACAGCAGGAGTCAGGACTTTCCACACTATAGTCACAAGGACACATCACACCAGCCAAACCTCAAACCATACCCCGGGACACACATAGCACACACATACCTACTCCCTGAGCCACTATAGATAATCACATAAAGTTACACACAGCATTCTTGGTGATGGCCATACATTATGATATCTGTAGAGGCTGTCGCTACAGCAACATACCTACATACAATGACGTGGTTCACTAACATCACACCGGAACACAACTGCCAGTGATGCTGGCTGACCATATCATAATGTAATATGCTTAGCTCAGAGTGGCTCCTGATGACTTAATAATTAATGAGTAATAGTGGCCACACATTTGCACCTGATGGTACACACATTATGGTGGCCAAGTGTGATGACCTCTACAGTATAGAAACAATATACTTATGAATCACATATATCCTAAAACGAAAATACACATCCCACATAAACCAAGACGGGTCCACTCCAAACAGGTCAGAAAAACAGAGAATAGAAATAGAAATAAAGGCACCAACTCAGGTGGTGGTGGTGGTACATGCATTTAATTCCAGCACATTGATCTACCAGGCAGAGGCAGGTGGATCTCTGAGTTTGAGGCCAGCCTGATCTACAGCCAGGGGTTCATAGAGAAGCCCTGTCTCAATCCCTGCCTTCCCAAAAGAAACCTAAACTGGACTGAGTTGGGACAGGATATTTAGTTAATTTTGCCAACGACTTTTGAAACATGAATGTAATACTAAAATAAATCCATGTGTCTGCCATGACTCCGGAGCTCCATCCACAGGGACTGGGCATATGGTTTTCTTGTCTGCTCTCCTAGTTTACCCTTAGTTGTGGGCCATGTCCTAGCAAGGTGAGCTCCACCCCCACAAGGGCTTCCCTAATATCAGTTCAGCCTCCCTCAACAACACTTCTCACATATGGAGCTTTCCTGATGCCCCAAGCACCGCATCCTGACCAAGGTGCCGCTGTGTTTGCCTTTGCTTCTCACTAGCTGTCAGGACTGGCACCTAGAGGTCCCAAGAGAGCATACTGCCTACTTGGAACACAGTAGGTCCTCAACAAAGTCTGCTAGGTGCATGAGTGACAAACACGATGCACATAAAAGAACAGCAGAGTCAGCACTTGACTGATGTCTATGTCCTAGAATAGGAGAAGCTGAAGTAGTTTAGAATCTGAAACCCCCGTATTTGTTCTTGGTATGTGACCTTAAGCGAATCCCATCACTGGTGCAGGCTTCAGTTTCCTTGCCTGTCTGTGAAGCATTTGGCCTTGCAGAAGGGCTTTGTGATGCTTTGGGAGTTTTCACACCAAGCTGTACGTGCAAGCATGGAGCAAGAGTGATCATGCTTCAGCCATAGAACTTCTGTTGTTGTTGTTGTTGTTGCTGCTGCTGCTGCTGCTGCTGCTGCTGTTGTTATTGCTGTGCAGTCTCATGTAGGCCAGGCTGACTTTGAACTTCCTAAAGATGACCTTGAACTCTCTATACTTCTGCCTCCACCCCCCAAGTGCTGGGATTCCGGGCACGCTCCACCACACCCAACCCTTCGCCATCATGCATCCTGTGTTGATGCATTTAAGACTACACAGAAGGTTTACAGTTAAAAGTAGCTTTGGAGCCTATAGACCAGGCAATCTCTAATTTCCCTTCTGGGATGTTGCAATGCAATGGAAACAAAAGTAGTTCAAATACCGACCAGAACCCACGCTGCCTTTTCTCTGCAAGGTTCTTTTGGTAGACCACCATCTGCAGACTCAGCAGAGGAAAGTGAAGAGCAATACGGAAGTGAATGAGCCCAGTTGGAGGGGATTCCTAGGAGAGGAGTTTTCATTGTCCCATGCAGATTCCTAACTCTGATGGCAGACTCAGAGACCAGCGCCCTAATGGGCTGACGAGGCAGGGCACCACTTCCCAGAATGGACAGTGATCAAAGCAACAATAGCTTTAAAAAAAAAAAAAAGGCAAGCGGATCGGAGCCTGAAAAGGAGCTGCAGAGGACGGGGAAGGGATGGGAGCTGTGAACTATCTGAAAAGCCAAAGGCCCCCCCCACACACACACATACTGAAGATGACAAACAGGACATGCTCTTAATATCATGCACCGTAGGGAGCTGAAAGGCAGGGAAGCACCAGGAAAGCCAGGTAAATGAAGATGACCATAGGATGCTGGCTGCTTGTCTCTGGGTTTCTTGAGTCTCCAGCAGAGGAAGTCACATCAGGCTGGGTCTTAAGTGTGCTTGGTATGGGAGACTATTGCTTTTGCCTCCTCTGGCCTCAGCATCTGCTTCTCAAATGCCTGCCTCCTGGGCTATACAGTTCTGTCCTGATTGCGGATCTTCTCTGCCCTCCAACCTCCATCCATCTTCTCCCGCCTTTCTCCCCTTGTTGGCTCATCTCCACTGTTGGCAGCCATCACACTTCCATTCTCTCAAGTCATGGGCTCTGGTGGCAGTCGGCTCCTCTGCCCTTTTCCTGTAGCCCTTGGGCTGGCATCAGGGAGCTGCTCTCCTGGGGCCTCTGTATACAGAAGTCTAGGCTCCATCTGAAGGTTTTCAGTGCTTCCACCCCACACCTCTCCCACCACTATCTCCAAGCAGGACTTCAAACCCAGCCAGCGTCTCCACGATAGATAGGAACAGTCTCAAAGGGGCCCCATCCCAACAGGGAGTTGAACATGGGGTACTCGGTGAATGTGGACTGACCCCTCAGTTGGCACTTCAGTCCTGGCTCCCAACCAGCAGCTCCAGTTCCCCACCAGACATCTTCCCCCAAGAGGATGTTTCATACTTTAAATTCACTGTAATCACCTAGAGTTCCAAATGCCCATCCCTCTCAGAACCACACCCCTCACCTTCCTACCATGTGCTTGATAGATCCGCCCAGACCACTCCGCATTCCCGTATGCTCACTCTGGCCACCTTCCTTTAAGCCTCTCACACTGTTGCTTCTCTGCACACTCTGATTCGAACCCCAGACCAGCTCATTTGCCATCACAGACAAGTTTGTTCTGCTCTATGAAGGGGGGGCTAGATTCACCCCTCTAACCTGCCCTCTTCCCTGGCTGCCCAAGATTCCTCACCTAGAACCCTGGGTTTTCCACTTCTACCCAGAGATTAGAGCCTGACCTTCTTAGATCTGGCTCTCTGCTGGGTACCATTCTTCTTGGATCCCAAGTTCATGTCAATGTGGATGTTTACCCAGGAGCCCCAGGAACTGGGACTGGTACTCATCCAGGGAGCTAAATCCCAACAGCTTCTGGCTGTTCCTCATGAGCATCTCAAGTGAGGTAGAACTGATCACTCCTGGTTCCTGTGTTTCAAGAGCTCCTTCTGGAGAGTGTGACAACAAAAACGTCCTTGGTTGAGAACAGCAGCAGATGACCCTCTGTGCCTTTCCCGTGACCCTGTCTTCATTACCAGGGGCTTCCACCTGCCTCTGCCTCCTTAGATTTGGCCAGAAGTGAGCTTATAACCATGACATTCCCTAAAATAGGAGATGTTACTGCTACCGACTTTACTTGCAGATGAGGAGATGGAGGAATGAAGCATCCTGCCCAAGGTCACCTATAGACTCAGGTCGTAAGAGGAAACCTTCCCATATCGATTCTATGTGGTCTTGGCCAAGCTACCTTCCTCTCTGAACTTCACCTGTCCGATTTGTAAACTGGCCAGAATAAGATGCCATCTGGCTCACAGGTGTTTGTGAGTTAGAACAGCTCTCAGCACAAAGCAGGGGTCCCTCTCTGTGCCTCCCTACTCTCTACGCAGGGGGTCACTCTCTACCCTCCCAGCTGCTCCTGGCTCCACGCATTAGCCCCACCTATCTGCCAGTACAGCATCACATCTGACCAGACCATGCTTGCAGAACTGTTATCCTCCTGCTTCTTGTCCCCCCAACAGGACAGACTTCTCTGACTCCCAGCTAGATTCTCCTCACAGCAACCCTGCCCCTTCCTGTCACCCCCTAGCCACCTGGGCTGTCTGACTGGAAAGGGGTGACCTCAACCTTGACTGGTTTTGGAGATGGAAGCCTGGGTCCAACGTGAGCCTAATGGCCCCTCCCCTTCCTTCCCAGCATTCCCAGTCTTTGATGTCTTCCAGCCGCCATTCTGTTTCCTCCGTCCCCTTCTAGAACTCAGATCCTCCAAGTACAGACCTTGTCCCTCTCCAGTGGCTCCTTCTCTCTAACTGCCTAATCCTCAAAATACCAGCCTGCCTCCGGTCCTCTGTACCTCTGGAAGGATAGCCTGCGACCTCTCTACCTGCAGCCTCCCTTTCCTCTCCACCCTCTCTGTTGCCTTCCATCTAGCTGACTTCTCAGTCACCAACTCTTGACCCAAGCTGTTCTTCAGAGTTGACTTGGACTGGGCGTGGTCAGGCACACCTTTAATCTCAGCACTTGGGAGACAGATGGAAGCAGATAGTTCTAGGCTAGTCTGGTCTACATAGTGAGACCCCGTCTCAATAAATAAACTCTCAAGAGTAGATCTTGGCGTACAGACCTCCTGTTTCCTTCCTTCCATCTTGGTGACCGCTACTCTTTTTTAATGGTGGTTAGGCTTGAACCTAGGGCCTTGGGTACACAGGGCAAGTGCTCTACACTGAGCCATGGAGCAGGCTATGAAGGTCCTCCACTCTCATGGTCCCACTTGGCAAATGATTCTCAGGCATTTTCACATTCTGGGGGGTGTTGCTGTCCATCAGCAACGTTAAAACAGTGGGTTACCTGGAATATGGAGTTAGAAGGAAATAGGAGGAGATAAAAAGAGATAGGAGGGGGCAGGGTGGCCAAAATTATACCTATCCACAAGGAAGGTACCTTAAAACATTAGACAGGAGCCTTTATCACTCAGCCATCTTGAACCTTTAATGCCCATCCTTTGTTCCCCCAACAGGTATAATACCTGAGGCAAAACCACTCCCCCCAAGTACGTCAGCATGCCAGTCCAATCAGCGACTTCCTTTTTTCTCTGCGGAGGTGGAGCTTCCGAATGTAACTGGAACTAGGTTGGAGGCGTGGCAAATAGTAGGAGATGGGCAGAGAGGTGTGGTTATGAGAGGCAGGCTTCAAATCAGGAGGATAACAGGGGGGTCTAAACCATCTCTTCCTTGGGTGATTTCACCTGTCCAGTGTCCTCCATTCCTCCTAGGCTGAGGCCAACCCTGAGTTTCTCTGGTACTAGCCCTTCAGTGTCTGCACCAGCCCTCTGGGCCCTTCTCCCTCACTCCACCTCAACAGCGGTCTCTGCTCCCCTCCCATCAAGCTGCTCTCCTCCCCGTCCTCCAGGCCTCAGGTTCACTATCACTTCTGTCGTTTTGCTCTCGAAGGGCATCCTACTGTCCTTTACCTCTGTTGTGTTTCCTTCCTTTTTGTTAGTTAGCTCACACACAGAACATGTCCTCCAATAAACCCCATCCATTGTAAGCATAGCTCTAGCTGTCCTCCACCTAGGCGTCCTGTCCACCCCACAAGATTTACTTGTGTGTGTGTGTGTGTGTGTGTGTGTGTGTGTGTGTGCCTGATGTATGTGTAAAGGTGATACAGAAAGAGGTATCAGTGGTGGCTGTGAACCACCTGATGTGGGTGCGGAGACTAAACTCAGCTCTTCTGGAAGAGCAGCAAGTGCTCTTAAGTGTCTGGCAGCTCCAGCCTTCTTTTGTAGGGCTTGCTGCTCACCTCATACCTTTGCCAACAGGCTCTCAGAACTTCTCTACTTGACTATCATGCCTTCCTTTTCTATGGAGGATGTGTCTCATCTCCCACATCAGGCTGTGTGATCCTCAGAGGTATACAACATTGTGTATTTGCATGGGCATTCACTCCTAAGGCTAAGCTGGAGTGACATCCATCATTAGAGGGGGTGCAAGCTCCCTTTGTATACAAGTCCCATTGATCAAAGATCGAGGGATTTTTCTGTGATGTTGCCCTGCAAGGGCCTTCAGAGTTTCTTGGGGTCTCACCAATCAGCAGATGGCCATATGTTCATGAACTGCTGAAGGAGTCTCACCTTTCAGGGAGCTGAGCCCTACAAGAAACTAGGAGAGTAACAGTGGACAAAGGAAATGGGGTGGCTTCCCCTGCCTGGAGTCCATCAGCAAATCCGGGAAGAGCCTTCTGGAAATCTTCTCATGTGAGCCAGTCTTCTAGAACACACACTCGTCAACCTCATTTAACACTCCTAGGGTGGCCAGGTAAGTCCTCCTCAATACTCTTAAGGAGCATCCTTGTCCCCTCTTAATCCAGAACACTGAATACTCAGTACTTGGGGCTCAATGCCTCCACACAAACCATAGTGAATGGCCACCCCCCGGGCCTTCAGTGAACATGGCAATCGCCTTTTCCAGTCCTCCTGGCACCATTGCGAGATGGCGAACCTTCCTCTTCGGTCCTCCAATGTACTCCTTGCTTCCTCCTGGTCCGCTTCCTGTTCCTCACCTAGTACATTCTGACTGCATTTCTTTCAACAACCCGTTACAGGCAACAAATACTAATACCCATTACCCAGCTATCAAGGAGCCCCCTCTCCGGGTGCCTACATCCAAGTTCCTCTATGGCTCTGCTATCTGCCAGGGCTCAAACTTTGGGGGATTGTCCCCACGCCCAGGCTTACCTGGTTACCTGGGAAGCAAGCTTGTGTCTTTTTGCCAGCCCAGATCCATGATGGCCTCATTGTGTCCAGCTGGGCTCTGAGGCAATGTAGTCAGAGTGTATTAGAATCAACTGGGAAACTGGCTAGGATTCAGATTCCTAGGCTCTCGCCAGACCTTGGAAGTTATTCTTCAGATGTAACTAGAAATCCGCATTTCCCAGTCTCTCCTCTGGAGATCCCTGTTCCTGCAGGCCTTGCCCTAAATGATCACTTGTAAGACTGTGAACTTCGTGGCGGTGTTATTGAACGACCATGATTAAAGACTCTGAGAAGTAACAGAGCTGAGGTGAGCTAGTGCCAGTCACATGACCTGCCACTGACATTTAGGGCCTTCCATGACCCCATAGCTGTGGCGCCCTGATTTCTAGACTCTCCTGTCAGAAGAGTGGCCCCTGGCATGGTGGGCCATGTGAAATGTAGCTCATATTGGGAAGCTTGGCCCCAGCAGGTGCCACGGCCAGGGGCCAGGGTCTGGGCTATAGATTCATCTTCAGACTTTTGTCTTTTTGTCACACAGGAATCTCAGGCCTAGCTGGCCTGTGCAGAGCAGGCTCTCAGGCTCCCCCAAGTGGGCAATGTGGGTAGCACAGTGCCATCCTTGCTGCCCATTGCAATACCCAAGGTAGCTCTGGATCCCTGCATGGAGCAAGTGCGCCACGCTGTGGCCGCAGCAGGGGCGGCTCACCCCATGGGAGCACCTCACTACCTCCTGGACTCCCTTCTGTTCCTCATCCTGACTTTGTCCATCCATCAGAAGTAAGGGAATGCAGAATTACATCCTCTCTTCTATATCTCAGAAAAGTACTTCAGTTATAGCACCTTTGTGGGGATCAGAGTAGACTCTTGTCCATTCCAAAAATCTCAGCACCCCAGAGCCTTTGGCAAGCTTCCATGCCCATGGCCCTGCAGGCTGCCTCTCAACTGAATTCCTTCATTTGCACCCACTCTTAGAAAACAGAACAAAATGCAATGATCATAGAACTGGACCTTGTATTCCAGAGGTGACTTGACCATCCCAGCAACAGCGGGACAGAGGAAGGAATGTCTGGCTGTTGTGTTGGTTAATACTACACACGACTATATTAGGGTTTTAGTAATCACATCACACAGTTGACTCATATTGAGCTTTCAGTCAACTAATCCCCCCACCCCCAGGTCTTTTTTCTGTGAACTGCTGTCAAGCTGGGTCCGCCCCCCTATCCAGTACTTATGCCATTGATTTTGTTTTAACCTAAGTGCAGGACTCTACATTTATCCCTGTTAAATTTAATCTTGTTGGTTCCAGCCCAGTGTTCCAGCCTGTTGAAATCATTTTGAATCCTGACTCTTTCATGCAAAGTATTAGCTGTCCCCCACCCCGCCTTCTAGCTCTATCACCTGCGGATCTGATGAGCCTGATGCTTCAGTCAGCTGTCAATAAACATGTCAGACAGGACGCAGGCCTGGACTGAGCCCTAAGGTGTACTTCTGGAGACTTCCTTCACATGCAGACCGTGGATTCATTAATCAGCGTCACCACATCTAGCTCTTCACTGAAACTTCATGGCCATTTGGTTCAGATGTATCTCATCTACAGACATCATGAGGAAACCATCGGTTGCTTTAGAGATTTCTCTTGCCCTGGGATCACACCTGACCTCGTGTATCCCAAAGCTCGTGTTCAGTTGTTACCTCGGGGGATTGTAGGCTTCCTGTGTGCCCCTCCTCCCTGACTCTGAGCAGCAGGATCTCTCTGACAGTATCTTTGCTATTTTATATCCTTCTGAGCTTCAGGGTCTCTATGTCTGCTATTTCATATTTCTGCTCTGCACCTCTGGAGATCTACTTACAGTTGTGCCGTGGCCTCCCTTGCCTACAAACTAAAAAAACCCTCTACTAGCTGCCTCTTAAATGATCACTATCAAAGTCTATCAAACACTTCCAAATCCACTGCCTCTCTCCTAAGTTGCAGTCGTCTGCCTTCTAAACTAGGTAATGCAGTGGGGCTGTGATGACCAAGACAGAGAAGATTCACAAGCCCAGGAAAAACCAGGTAGACCAGGAGAGCCTGTTAGCTTTCAGAGTCGTTGGGCTACATCAGACTAGGCAGGCAGCCAGAAGTGCACTGAGCTGTCTGGTCATAGATTGGAACAGCAATGGCCAGCCTAAGCAGGGGATTCTCTCACATTTCCTACACCGGCTGGGAGCAGCCATCAGACCTAGATGAAATGGAAAGACAGCCTAGCTGGAGATAAGGAGAGCAGAGAGGTGTGCTGGGTGTGCACTCTTTCTGGGCCCTTATCCTTGGCTAGACAGTATCAGCCATTAGGAACCCCAGGGGGCTTAAATTCAGGGGTCACCCATTCACTTGTGGCTATATGGGGCACACAAGTCACATGAGACAAACCGGGTATTAAGGTTCAATAATAAAGAATGGAGACAGAGCACTTGGTATGAACAAAAATGGGAGTCCAGACAACTGCTGCTCAGTGCCAGCCAATTACTGTCATGTAGGGAACCTGACTTTATCATCATTAGATTGGCTGATTTTGCATAGAAGTCAGAAATCTCTTTAGATGGGAATTTCTAACTTAAATGCTATCAATTTTGAAGACCTTTAAGACAGTTACTGGCCAACACCAGTGCTCTTAACAGTGGTGCCCCTTCTTGGCTGCCCTGTGCTCTAACAGTGGCGCCCCCTCCTGGCTGCCAGCTGTGTGTCCTTGGGAGGTGGACCAACATGGCTGGAATCTAGTCCTGAGATCTCTCGGGCCATTAGGATGACTTTTCTGCTCCATAGAAACAACTACTCAGAAGCTAATTGAAGCTCCAGTTCTTTCTGTAAGCATTTAAATTTAGCTTACAAATCTCTTAATTTATTTGCTTATAAAACAGGGTATCCTGGTTACATTTAAACCCCTTAAGTATGAAAGTGGCAAATATTATTTAAGTATTTACTTTCTGTTTTGCTTGAGACAGGTCTTGCTATAGCTTTCAGCAAAGCCTCCCAAATGCCAGGATTATAGGTGGCACATGCGGGCATAACCATCTCTAATTCCTTAAGTACTTCATTCATTTGACCCAAACTAACTTTTGTAAGGATTTAAGGTAGGTCTCGGTCATTTTAAATGTCTCCAAACTACACAGAAAGAAGTAAGACTTCAGCTTTAAAAAAAATCAATTTAAGCACTCAGTACTTTTTTTTTTTTTTTTTTGGTTTTTCGAGACAGGGTTTCTCTGTGTAGCCCTGGCTGTCCTGGAACTCACTCTGTAGACAAGGCAGGCCTCGAACTCAAAAATCCGCCTGCCTCTGCCTCCCAAGTGCTGGGATTAAAGGTGTGCACCACCACCACCCAGCCACTCAGCACTTTTTTAAAATGTTGGCATTACACAGCAAACCTGCTTGTCCTAACAGTCTCTTCTGTTTGCCAAGGGCCTAAGAACTAAGAGAGCATGTGGGAACACACGTAAAGGCTGAGGCAGCAGGACAGAGTGAGTTCAAAGTATATCTGGGTTACATATGAGGGCATCTCAAGGAAAAACACAAAACAAAACAAAGTCCCCAAACCTACAGATTATTTGAAGAAAGCAGTAGCACACAGGTTTGATGCAATTAAACATCTTAGCCTTTTTTTTCTGAGGCTTCCACCCTAGCTAGATGCTTGTCTAGCAAGAATGCAATGAAATCACCCCATGTATTTGGGGCTACCGTTTCAAGATGCTGCGGAGATTACAAAATGGCCAGAAACCTTGGTTAGGCACCAACAAGACTGTTAAGGAACCTAGAAACTCCTACTTGTGGATATGTAAAGCAGAGTCCCATGGTTCCCGGCACAAATCAAAGTTGCCATCGGCCAATGTGCTGGTTGATGCTCTTCTGCACCCAGCTGTGCTTGCTCACCAAACTCTAGAATCCAACTTAGGTGATTTGTCGTACATCTTGAGTATGTGGTGCAATTTCTTGGCTCTAAGAACTAAAACATCTTCCCACTTTATTAATGTCTGCTTTCTATTGTTTCCTTTCTTGGTGGGCCACAACTCCTAGAGGTTTTCAGATGAAACCTGGCTGGCTGTAGGATCTTTCGCAGCCTTGACCTGTGGTCACAGTTTCTAAGTTCTGCTGAGAGTTCTCGTCTCCTTGCCCTTAACTGAGTTCTGTCTTTACCTGGCTTTTCCTTCCAGTACATGGTGGTACCCTCTTTTTTCTCCTCTCAGTCTGCTGTATGCACCCTAACCCCATAAGGACTAGATGATCAAAGACACCCCACCCCATGTTCAATACTGTAGGGTTCTACATCCCCTCTATTCATACTCCCTTGGGACCACAGATCTCCCCAAAAGAGAAAGAAAATTTTGGCACTGTTCAGGCTAAGTCACAGACAACCAAGTCTTTCCCCCTGTTGGACAACCAACCTGCTTTCAGAGGAGCAAAGGAGGCTGACATATACTGAGCCCTTGGTGGGCACCAGGCACCAAGTTCACACCAAGTTCACACCATTAATTTCCAGTAGCCATATGAGGGCACCTGTTGATGTATTCAAGCTCAGAGATAGTAATTTAACAGTCAACGTAAGGCGAAGGTGAAACCAAAATTCAAACCTAGTCTACACAACTTCAAAAGGCTCTCTTACATACACTGCTTTTAGTTCTTGAAGAGAATCCTAGCCAGTCAAATGTGGCAGGATGGCAGTATTTTAATGGAAATGCAGCCTAGCTGATTTCCAGCTAAGCTCATGACAAACTGTAATTTGAAAACCTCTGAACTTGTGTGGCCAACCTCTCTATAAAAGCCCCCCCTAAACCCTCGACTCAGGAAGGAGCCTTTACAGCATTTTTATGTAACACTCTCACATAACTGTTCCAGCAGCTCTGAAAGGCAGCGGAGGCGCTGACTTTAAAGCTGAGGGGCTGAGGCCTAGTAGGACCAAATAGCCACCCCTGACACTTAAGTTCTTCTCTGCACATGCATCCTTCAATAGGTCTGGGTCTCCATCCCTGCTCCCTGAGATCCTGTCCTAGCAGAACCATCTTTGACCCTAGCCCTGCCTTATGGCTTTCCAGTACGTCCCCCACCCCCAGCACCTATGGTCTCCATTTTCTTTTCTTCACCTCAAGTACACCTCTTCTGTGTGAATTCTTTGAGAACTGTACCTGAAGAATTAGGGTAGAGTAAGAAAAGTTCTGCAATCAGCAGATTTTCTTCCTGCACCCACAAAACCCTATAGTTTTTGTAATATAACACATTTCCTAAGTGCCTCCCTGAGCTGGCTCTGAAGGTCACCTCACAAACCCTCAATGTTGCAAGCTATCTGTTATTTCACAGACCAAGCAGGAAGCTGGGGCCCAGAGAGGTTAACTAAGGTTAAAGCTAGAAAGTGGTTAAGTGGGGATTCAGACTCATGCATGGTGTCCACAGCGGTGTATCATGCCAGTCCCTGGGAAAGCAGCAGCTGTGCGGACTCTAAAGGACAGGCAGAAGTGAAATTTCAAAGATGTGCAGAAGCAGCATCTTCTAGCCTGGGGTGATCTGCCTGCAGACGAGCACAGTAGCCTGTGACAACTTGTTTGTACCACTGTGGCCCTACTGTGACACCCTGCACACATCAGTTGTCTCCTATCCCCTGACTACTGTCACCAGCTAGTATAAACCTTCAAGTGATTATCTTTATTCCTGAAGACAGGAAAATAGGTCTAATGAATTGACTTCACAGTTCTGTATTTATATAGTGTAGAAAATGAATTCTATAAAGTCACTGCCTAGAGATGGCAATGGTGACAAGGTCCTTGATAGAGCTGGAAGTCACTGACAAAGGGATTTCTGTGACTAACCAAAGGGAGCCTTGAGCAGGAGTCACTGCTCACCCCTGTGCCCTGCTCAGGCACTGACTAGTCACACTTTAAGACTAGCCACAGGACCTAGTTGGGAAGCTAGAGAAGAGATCCACTCTGGGAAGGACAGAGCCTGAACCCCTGGAGACTAAAGTGGATGACTGAGCTCTTACCCCATCATCCCTCAGTTAACCCTTTCTTTACCTACCTTGTTTGTGTAACCATCACCAAGTGTGCAGTTACGAAGAGGTCAAGTCCAGGCAATTTGTCATTTCTCCAAAGTCACGCAGAATGGCAGACCCAGTGTATGCTTATCATTCTCAAACCTCTCCCCTACCCTGCACTACACACTATATGCTCAAGCAGAATAAAAACCCAGTACACACACACCCTGATTTGGGGTTAATTTGGAGCTTCCCTAAAGACAGGGATTTACCCTAATGACAAGTGAACAGGCCTTAAACAAAAAGAATAAGCCAATAAATTTGGCTGGTGCAATGGGGAAGACAGCCAAGGCCCAAAGCCAGAGTTACATAAAAGTGACTGCAGGTGACTCTAAATGCCCTGCTGCCCAAAAGGGTGGCTTAGCATAGGCATCTTCCCTGGTGCGGCATGCTAGAGCCTTGAGAGGCTGCACTGCTGGAGGGGGAATCATAAGACAAAGGGAGGTAGCCAGGGGTAGTGCAGAATCCAGGAGACCAGTGGGATCCCATTGTGGGAGGCGCTGAGAATTTCATACACCCAAGTAAATTTCAGGCTGAAGCCTGAGTAACTGGTTAGCAGCTAGGCTGTGCGTGAGGACAGCGGGGCATGTTAAATGGCCCAATCCAATCTATCAGCCCTTCACAACGAATGTGGTCCAGCAACCAAACAGATTGCCAGATTTCTGTAACTAAAGGGTTTATTCTTTTCCTTTACTACATCTAGTCTTTTCTCTGACAAACTCTTTCGACCAGGTGTAAGAGAAAGCCAGGCAGAAACATGCCTTCTACTTTTCCTGCAACCCAAGTAGCTACATATCTTCCAGTTATCAGTCCAGGCTGTAGCATTCCCTAGAAGGCCTACCATACTGTGAGTATCCAGGTTGAGTGAGGTCTTGTCCAGGGCATCCTTAACTGAGATGCACTGGACATTACTGAACTGAGAGCAATGGAGAGCATTCAGTTGGAGGGACTAGCACAGTGCCTGAACAGAAGCACTTATCAAACAGTATGTTAACACCCACCCATTTTCTTCACTTTGAATTCCCTATGCCCTCAAGCAATCTTTACACACTTGTCATTTAAATACACTGAATGTCATAAGAGTGAACCACAAGGGCCTCAGCTGTCATATTCTTTCAGAGGAATTTAGAAGGGAGTGCAACAGGTCCTTGTGACAGTTGGGAGAGGTATGAGCAGGGGTAGGTGCTCACACCTACACCAGTGCCTCTGTCTGTAAGAGGCGAGAGTTTCTCCAGGTGGAACGTGGAGCAACTGAGCTCCCACGACGACACGTCAGTGAGGGGCTCAGACCACCAGGAATCTGGCTGACCGGGCAGAGGAGGCATGGGTTTAGAGAGGATGAGTCGCTGGCAATCATATACATCACTGAAGCCAAGTGTTTAAAATAAGTCGCATTACTCTAACCACCACCACAGCCATTTATTAAGTGCTTGCCAGGCACTGCTAAAGCTTTACAGACATTATTTCAGTTAATCCAGCAACCCTGAGGTAGATATTTTCAACCCCCACCCCCACAAGTCATTATAGTAAAGGAAACTGAGACTCAGTTAAATCAATCAACCAAGGTCAAACCCAGCTGGGAAGTAGCAAGCTAGAAATGTACCGAAGGGACCAGACCCCAGACACATGCTTTTAAACACTAGACTGTCTTCCCTTGAAAATTAAGGACACACATTCCTTCCCAAAATGAGAACAGATTTTAGGTGAAGAGGGTGGGCAGTTTTTAAGTAGCTTCTTGAATCAACTGTTGTACTTATTCTCTTGGAGGAATAGAGAGTCATCCGGTGATAAGCTGACCACTGGGCCCTTTCTCTTGTCCCCTGCCATCCCAGCCTTTCTCCTGGGAGGCCCCCACTCTTGACACCAGACTACTCAACATACTGCTTCCTTCAAGCAAGCTCAGGGACAAAGGGGTCTGTCAAACTTGGTGACACTGAGCCAAAGACCTGAGAGAAATTAGGAGACATTCAGAAAATGGCCCCCATCCCTGAACTGCTGGACCCTAAGGCACGAGGACACACTCAGATGGAAACACAAAGCTCGCTCCTGCCACCCTGGTTTCCCAAGCCTGACCTCTTTCTCGAAGTTTCCTCACCAAGTCCTTCACCTCTCCAAGTTCTTCCCCAATTGTCCCCAAGGAATCACTAATCACAGGCCCATGGGCCTTGAGGGTACCAGTTTCTGAGCCTGTTCCTCCAGAAATGTCCCCAAAGTGCTCACCAGGGCTCCGGTCAGGACCCTCTGGGTCTATAATTAAACAGCTGGCTGAAGAATAAGTAAAAAGGACCACCAGAGTGAGACAATGAACCAGCATGGAAAGACCAAGGAATGGCAAGTGGAGAGAGCAGACGGACACAGCCACTCATAGAGCTACCTGAGGTCACAAGTGAAGCAGGGACAGGGAGAAACCCTGTGGAGAGGGATCCTCCAGCCAAGCTGTCCAGCGCTTGGAGCCAGAGAGCTTCTTTGAGGAAAAGGGCCTTGGTAAAGAGGCCACTGAGAGCCTGGGTAGAAGAAAGATCAAAGATCCACTTAAAGATGGGTTAGGAGGACACCAAGAGGAACTGGAACTGGAAAGGCCTGGCCTCTATAACCCTGAGCTATCTCCATCCCACCTGCCCATCTAGGAAAAACTGGTCACAGGGTCACTGCTGGTAGCCCTTGCTAAATTCTGCACCGAGTTTTGAAGGGTGAAAGACAACAGAGGTAGAGAACTTACCCAGGACTGAGACAGCACCATCCTTGAGAAGTCTGCATTATGAAAGGAGACAGAGGAGCCCCCCCTCCTCCAAGCCTTGAGGAGCCTAGGGTCTAAGGAACACACTAACGGTGAGGACTACTACTTTGTACAGACTAATATTCTTAGGCGTTTGAAGGGACGGGGGTGAGTGGTGAGGAAGATCTAAGCTGGACTCTTCACAGCACTGGGTCACTGAGCCAGGACCTCAATGTTCCCCAGCAATGGCTCACTGCTCCAGAGTCAGTCACTGTCCCTGAGAGGCCTGAGGATGTCTCCTCCAGGCAGCCTGTGCTACACCCAGCTCCTCCTCACAACACCTCTCCTTGCACACACCTCAGCTCTGCTACTCTTCATATGGTCTCCTTCCCAGCTTCCACCAGTGTCTGGGGTTTGATAAAGATCCGGTTTCCTGCATAAGCTCAAGTGCTGGGAAGTGACAGCTCCCTGTCACAGGTGGAGCTCAACAGTGTAGAAACCCTTCCTAACTGAGCACATGGTAACCTAGCCTACTGTACTGTGTCCCAGGGCTTGTGCCCACCACTCACTCATCTACCTTCAACTTCAAGGGCTCAAGCAGAAAGATGTCTGTTTGCAAACCCACCTCAAGCTGGGACAGGACTCCTGGTCTAAGAAGGCATGCAAGCTCTACCCACACTTGTGGGAATTCCAAAAGGATTCTAGGCCCGGAAGATTCCGGGGGTCATAGACAGGGAGTGTCTCCCCATACTAGGCTGGCCCACTAGTAAGGATCCTTCCCCTCTCTGTCTCCTAACAGATTCAGATTAATGATGGCTCATTCCTAATTGTCAAATTTCTTTTCCTTCATCCTGTGTCTAATCACCAGTGACAGAAACCATTACGCAAATGAGAGCAGACGACTTCCCCCAACTGTTCGCGTTGGTAAAAACCTTGTAATTTAGAGCTCTGATTTGTAGGGGAAGCTGGTCTCCCCCAGGCATCCTGGGCATCTGCTCAACTGATGCCCAGAACAGCCCCTCCTCCACCCCATAACTCTAACCCCCCAGCAAATATTTGACTTCACAAAACAGTAGTTTTTACTGTACTGCTGGTATAAACATGAGAGTTTGCAACATGGCTGACCCCTGGACAAGCCCATGTCTCCACCTTCCTTGGCACATCTGACTCTCATGCTGCTGGCTAGAATGGGCAGACACTGTATCGATGCTTGCTCTGTTGCAAGTACAACTGGAGCCTCAGCAGCCCTAACTTAGGTAAGATCCTGCATGTCATCCCCAGGGGGAAGTGACTGTGCAGAACCAAGGAACCTACAGCTACCTCTCAGCATGCAGCAGTTTGGCAAGGAGCTACAGGACCTACACTCCAGAGTACACAGCACCCCCTCCCCAGCAGGGCTGGGGCTCACTCTTCCGCTTCTTCCCAGACCCCTCGCTTGTAAATGGCTTTCCAGGCAGCTTTTCCATGTCTCCAGCTGGAACCCCCAAAGCCTTTCACCCTTCCACACCCTCTTGCCCGAGTCTGCCTGCACACTGCCTACGGATCAAGGCTTGAGGTGAGGTAGAGAACCAACAGCATTTGGAAGAAATGGAGGAGCAGGGGAGGGGTGGGTTTATAGCCAAACAGCATTAGGTTTGATCTTGACTACCACTCTTCACCTACTCTCTGAGTGGTTTCTTCATCTGTGAAGTAAGAAGCTACCATGCAGCATTGTGAGGGACAGAGCTAAAAACAATAGGTACAAATCAGGTATCTAAAATCAGGAACAGCTATGACGACATACCAGCATCAGGGCCAATCCTGATGGTCCCAAAGCTCACCTTTTCTCTCCTTGCTCCCAGCCACCCTAGGACAGACGGGTGAGAGGCAGAGTATATACTGAAGGATCAACCAAGCAGATTCCGACTCTCTGCTACAAATCCCTGACACCTCTGAGGGTAGGCCAGGACCACAGATCTGCTGAGAATGGACATCTGCCATGGTGGCCAAACTGACACTGCTCTGCCTCGCTCTTCTGCTGCAATCCTCTTTCCCAAAAGAGATGGAGGCAGGAGTTCATTGCAATCAAATTGTCCAGCACTGCTGTATTTAAAGAGCTATACTCCAGAAGGTACCAGGTCTGCACACGCACACTGCATCAGAGTCCCCAGAATGGGGTACTAAAGATCCCTCCCCTAAATGCACACAGGGGTGCACAAGCATACACATGCATCTTTTTAGTCCATGGGGCACTGTAAGCTGAGCTTCAGGGCTAAGACCCACAGCTTGGACACCGAGGTCAAATCTACAGGGAAGGATTAAAAGGTGACAAAGAAAAGAATAAAATCAGTCTTCCAACTTAGATTTTAGAGAAAAGGTTGATGGAAAAGGGACTTGAGGTAAATGGACACAGGGCCACCACTCTGCCAAGCTGCAGGGCCCCCATTCCCTCTTAACAGATGTGAATGATGGCGCTCTGTGTTGTGTAACGTTGAGCTGTCCAGCTATGAGGAGCTGCAGCCTTCAGGAGTGTTTCCCACAAATAGCTACCAACAGAAAAGTAAATTCTATCTCCAAGTTCTACCAGGTCTACTCCACCTGTCATGTGACGCTTTGTTGGATCTGGCAGAGGCGCTGGTTCTAAGAGGCAAGAGGACATTTTTTCCCTTGCCCTGAGGTGGATGAAAGGTATGGAGTTAGCTGCCTAAGTTTGACCCCATTTCATCTACTCAGCCAGGAAGCTCAGCAGGAGCAGGGGATGTGGACAGGAAAAGACATAGGGCCTGGAGGCTTGAGCCAGTCAGCTTTAGGTAGGCTGCAGTAAGATCTGACCAAGATAGGATGGCTAAAATCCAAGTTTAAAAGCTCTAGGCTAAGTCAGGCAGTATCTGAGGTTCACACTACCGTCACATTGGACAATGTAAGCAGTAGAGAACCTTAGTGAGCAAGAAGGATGGCAAGTGTGAACACACATACATACAAGTGTGCAGATGTGTACACACACATGCAGAGGTTCATACCCCTGGAGCCCAAAGAAGTCAGAGCTAGAATCCCCTCAATGCAGCACAGGGACAAGAGCTGGTACTAAAAGAGAACAGCTGCATTTGCCTGTATTTGGACATATGCACAATCCTCTGTTGGTAGGTCCCCAAGTTTTCCTTCTATGTATGGCTTGAGCATGTAGTTCTCAACTGGAACCCTATCTAATCCTCTTCCACTAGGTTACCTAGGCTTCCAAAAATTAGTCTCCATCTCAATGTCCCCATTAGGGTCCCAGCAGTTATTGCCACCTGGTTTGTAGCCTGACTATGCTGCAAAAACTGGCAGAAGGCAGACTGATGTGCAGATTCATTCTGGCAACAGAGCCCAGATGTTGCAGGGATACAGGAGCATCTCCTCTCCCAGGCGGAGGCACTGAGGCTTCAGGAGACAGGAGCTGAGAGCCAGAAGTGACATCATGACCAAGGAAGAGGGAACAAGGAACAGATACATGCATGTGTATATACACACATGCATATGCACACATGTACACACACACACCCTGAGGTTAACAGACTAACTAACACAGACATGATTACAACCAGAAGCTGGGACTCCACACACTAAATGCAGGACTTCAGGGGGGCAGAGAGAGAAGTTTCTGGGGCTCAAGAGGCAAGGGTGAGAAACCTTTCCAAATGGGAGTGCAGTCAACTACCCCTGCCTTGCCTCAGACACCTGCCTCCAGGGCCATGGCAAGAGTCCATCCATTAAGTGCAGCGTGCAATACTAGTGCTTGGAGTGTTCCGTCCTCATCAACGAAGCATGTGGACAGGATAGCAGTCACCTGGCAGGAGGCCTTGACCTCTGGCAGGTTAGTTGTAACGGCCTTTAATCATGGTGTTCAACAGAGGCCCCACCTGTAAAGAGATAGGAGAAGCTGGTCAGAACCGCCTATCTCCCAATCCTGTCCTAGGACTGGGTGCCTGGAGACATGCAATCTATAGCTAAGGGCAGGGACAAATGATCTTCAGATCTAAGTTTTCTGATCAACTTTCCTGAGTGTCAACTTAGTATTCTAGGGCAATGAGCCTCTGGAGGTCCAATCTTTCTCTTCCTTCTCGTTTATAATACCCTGTGTATCTGCAAGCACCCATCAGACAGAAAATAACCAATAAAAAGCCAAGGACCCCCAAACACCTAAAAGCGTGTCTGAAGGTTTCTCCAATGTGCCTGAAGAATTTTAAATCTTCTCCATCCTCAACAAAAGTCCACCTGCAGTTAGTACTGGTGCTCTCAACCCCACAGGCACCTCTGATGTTGAGACTAACCGCAGGAAGGAGGTAAGGCAAGTAAAATACACACCTCCCTCTTTGACCCAATGGATGAGTAATGTACCTGGATGGGAAGCGGGACTCAGCACTACCTAGAGCAGCCCTGGCCCAGCTGGGAGAGCACAAGGAGATGCCTTATTACACACTTCCCATTCCATAAGAATCCGCTCAGGGGTCCCCAGATGGCACACACGCCCCAAGGCAGACATTACTACTAGCATGGAACAGATTATAATGGATCCGCCAGTCAAGCCCCACTCTCAACAGAAAACAAGATTTCCTAAATATACAAATCAACTGTATGGGGAAGACAGCAGCTACAGAGAACGTCATGAGCCCTTACCTCCTGTGGCTTCCCCAAGAATGCCAGGAGCCCTTACCTCTTGTGGGTTCCCCAAGGCCTCTCCAAGCATCTTCTCAATGTTCCTCATGATGGCTACTTTCTGATGAGCTTTGAGAGGGTATTCGATTCTCTTAGGGGTGGGAGCCCCCTGCAAAGGAAGCAAGAGCTCAGGAACTACATTTAACCAGGCTTGCAGCATTACCTCTCTAGTCCCAGCCTCCCTTCTAGAAACAAAGAACAGTTCAATCTTATTCTTCTCCAGCTCCCTGCAAAATCACTTCCAGGGATAATCAAAATCAACAATCCCAGCCCAGCCCAAATCACATACAATCCTATGGCTACTTCACCTCAGCCCCAGTTCCATATGAAGACAGACAGACAGACAGACAGACAGACACACACACACACACACACAAACACAAATGAAAAAAATTTATGTGTGTGTGTATGTGTGTGTATGTATATCAACAACAACAACATCCCACTAATATTCACCTTATACCAGAAGTTCACAGTGATGGTGATCCCCCCATTTAGTAAGGACTCTATGTGGTGCCACCTATGGAAAAGAAAAAGAAAAAAAAGGGGTGGGGGGAGAAGAGGCTCCTATTTACTTTCCAGAGACAAGAATGAAAAACTCGTATAGTCTAGTTAAAGGAAAGAGTGAAGACGGGTGCTTTATGCTCATCCTGTGAAAACATACAGTGGGCTGGGGGCTGTAGCATTCGGTCACCAAATAATGAAGGGGGTGGCACAGGGAATAAAGATCTCTTTGGATTTGAGGAATTGTCTTCCTTTCTTAGGAGAACTGTCCTCTGTGCTCAGTGTGCTCAGTCTGGGCATGCTAACCTTCCTGCAGGGAGACAATCCTGCACATCTGAGAAGGGACTCAGATAAAGCTTTCTGAAAACAGGAAAGGAAGTATTTCAAGAGGCCTCCATCCCTAGCCTCCTCACCAGTACATTGGGATGTAAAGAACATCACCAGGGCCAACCACTGTTTCATAACCAACCACATTTCGGAAATTGGGGAAACTCTCGTAGTCAGGATTGTCAAAATCCACCTAAGGGTCAAGAAAGAGAAAAAAGGTCAGTCAGTGATTGCTGGGGCAGCTTAAAAAAATGCAAAGACTTGTCTGGAGAGGAAAGAATGGATACTACTGGCCTCTCAGAGAACAACTTAAGGCAGTCCATGCTTACACGTTACTCCTCAAAGCCTTAAGACAGGAGGAGTAAGGATTCATCCATCACCCAAACTTTTCCAAACTTTTCCCCCCAAACAAATTCTAACTGGAAAACTGCTACATGAATTAGCAAGGCATCTTTCTCAAGAGGATGTCAGAAGCTGAGAGATGGCTCAGCAGTGAAAAGCACTGGCTGCTCTTGTGGGGGATCCAGGCCTCACAAGCACCCGGAACTCCAGTTCCAGGGGGTCCAACCTCCTCTTCTGGCCTCCACAGGCACAAGTCATGCACATGGTGCACATACATATATGCAGGCAAAACACTCATACACAGAAAATATTTTATTTACCTATCTCCCTATCAAAAAGAAAAAGCATACATAATAAAAGAGAACAGTTGGTAAAGTTGGTGGAGGCATTCGTAATTGATGAAACCGAGGCAAAAACCAACCAAACAAACAAACAAAACAAAACAAAACAAAGGAATCTAAGTCTTACAACATTAATGATAGCATCTGTCCCCCAACAATCAGCTCTGTCTATACTCACAAATATCTGAGATCCTCACGGGAGCCTGGAACACTGTGAAATTATTCTCTGGGCTTATTTGTAGACAAGACCAGCAGTAAAGCAAATCTGATGCACTCCCAAAAGGAAGGGCAAAGATATTCCAGCCTCTGATCTCAAAGACACTCCTAGAGCCCAGAGTTATACACCCTCTTCAACCATATAAGCTCACCTGGCTCTGCCTGTCACAAGGGTGATGAACAGGGTATGGATAGAGGCACTCGAACTGATCCGGAGGAAATAAGATGCATCTCTTATGGCCTTTTATCTGGGCAAAAAAGTTCTGCTGCTCATCATAGTGAGCAGGTGTCACATTTCCTGCAAGAAGACCAAAAAGGGTATTTTCTTAGCTGAGGTGGTGGCCCCTGCCGCACAACTGAAATGCAGATGGCCTACTGCTGCTAGCTGTCCTCCAGTAAGTGTTAGCTCACAGTGAATCAGTCAAGTGTTCCACTTTAGGTGTAGTAAACTTGAGCAACCATCACTGGGCAAGGTCCATCATCAGCTAGGAGATTAGCCTCAGTGGTGGCTGATGCCCTTATGGCAGCAAGAGTTCATTCACTAAGTCTGATAGACAACAAGCTCACACATTCTATGGCAAGAATCCAAGGACAGCAAAACAATGAGAAATGACTGACAGGACTGGTACTGACGGCATGCACACACTCCTCTGAGGAGTTCTTCTGGAAGCCAGAGACTCTCAAGTGCTGTTCTCGCCTTATCACACCCGGGATACAGCATATCTCAGAGCAACACTGGGCTGCTGAGAGAAAGATTACTGAATTACTGGAGAGGGCTGCAGAATTTAAAGAGACATTGCTTAGAATGTCACCTTGGCCAGGCTTTATAATGCAGGGCTGTGATTCTAGTTACTTAAGAGTCTGAAGCAGGAGGATCATAGTTTTAAGGCCAGCATGGACAACTTAGTGAGACCCTGATTTAACATGAAAAAAACAGCTGAGACAGCTTAATGGTACAGCACCTGCCCCCATGCAAGGACTATGACAATCCCCCAGTATCACATGTGTAAATATACACACATACATATATTGCTACCTTGAATTAGTTGTGCCCTAATGCATATTCCATCTACCCTGTATAACTAAGGTCATAGCCGTACCTTCTGTAAATCTGAGCCTAGAGAACTTACTGGTACACAGCTATAGTCCTAGCACCAGGCAGAAGCACTGCTCTGAGCAGCAGGGTACCCTGAGCTACATAGTATGTTTATGGCCAACCAGGGATACACAGTGAAACCCTACCACAAACTATACACCTAATGTGCCAAGATGGCTGCCTTCCTACTGTGGACAGTCCAAATGTATCCTCAAAGTAGCCCTTGCATCTCCACCAGAGGCACCTGGCCACAGCAAAGGGAAGCAGAGCTGTGTTTTTTCTAAAAAGCCAAAGTTGGTTTTAAATGGGCAGGTGAGTGTCAATTCATAAGCTGCACTGTGTGCAGCCTCTTTAATAGTGCTATGAAAAGTCCACATCTGAGGAAATAGCAGTCAAAAGGGAAGAGACTTAGGGGCTCAATCAGGGCAATGGCACCATTCTGTCTCTTTGTTCACCAAGTTCACTCAGCAATCACTACACAGCTGTTGATGGCTGACGCTGAGCTAGTGCTGGACACTGAACGAGAATAACCCCGCTCTGCAAACAGCGCTCCTTCTCCCAACGGCACTCAAAACAAAAAACAAAGGGCTGGAGAGGTGGCTCAGCAGTTAGGAGCACTTGCTGCTTTTGCAAAGGTCCAGGGTTCGATTCCCAGCATCCGCATGATGGCTTGCAACCACCCTAACTCCAGTTCAAGGGGATCTGTTGCCTCCTCCTTATATCCACCTGCACCAGGTACACTGAAGATGAATACACACACACATACATACATGTGCACAAACCATCATACACAAGATTAAAAATTTTAAAAACATTTAAAAAAAATCAAAACACATTTACATATTTTCTTGTGTATAATTAAAACCTCCCAGCAAGAAACACCAATGAGTATGCCATGCCATGAAGTGTCTCTGCAGAGGACAGCCGAGAAGCTGGGAGTAAGGGGAGAAGACTGTTGGCTGATGCCTATTTATAGCCTCTCAGTTTTGAACTCCATAAATATGTATTTAAGAGATAAGGTTTCACCATACTAGAGAAGTAGTCTCTGCCAGGCACAGTGGTACACTCCTTTCTCTTATCCTAGCACTCAGGTGGATCTCTGTGAATTCAAGGGCACTCTGGACTATATACTGAGTTTCAGCCAGAGCTACATAGTGAGAACCCGTCTTTAAAAAAAAAAGTTTCCATTTGTACAGGAATAGATTCCTCAACATCCTGCAATGCAATGGAAGGCGGCAGCATTTCACAGCGGCCTCGCTATCTTGGCATCTGTGCTCAGCAACTGAGAAAGGAAAAGTGCTTCCTCAAGACTGCACGACACAATCCAACGACTGAAACTATTCATCGTCTCATTCAACTATGGTAGCTACTTATAAAATGATATCTTGTTCCTTTTGTGGAAGTTCAGTGACTGGTTCACAGCCACTGGGCTAATAAGTGGTGGAGACAGGATTAGAAATCGCGTCTGCATGAGGCAAAGCCATGCTTTTGGAAGCATTTCTTACCTTCCATGCCGATGAGCAACAGGTTAGAGGTCAGCTGCCCCCAGCCACGTTTCCCCTGTTGTTTATTAATCCAGTTCCAGTTAAAACCCAAGAAGTCCATGACAATCTTTCTACCCACGGTGTCATTGAGTGTTTGCTGCAGATACAACCTACATTCCCCAAGAAAAAAGTTCCATCAGTATATGTGCGTGGTCCCTGGCCAGTAGATGTGAGCGGTCCCTGGTAGTACCTCTCTCTGTCTGGAAACGCAAGGCTGTTACGAGCATCTCCAACAGAACAGTTGTAGTCATGCACATAGTTGAACAGTAGTCACAAAGCTGAATTCTTTCTCTGTCGGAGCTCTGCTCCACAACAAGCTCTTCAAAGACCTGATTCTTAACCCTCTGGGTCACAGTATAGACTACCTTAGAATTCAAGGTTTCAGGGAAAAAGTTCCAAGCACATGGAAATTTCACACAATTTAGTTCCCTGGAAGCCTGTCTACAAAGTCTATGATGAATCTGACTTCTTTCAGACTCTCAAGATCTGATACACCTCCTCTGGACCTGGATGACCATTGCCGCTGATTCTAACACTGCTCACCAGCTGCCCTTATTTGTGGGAGAACTCGGTTTGACTGATACAATGTCACAGAGGGACTTGTGTTGCTTCCAAGTATGATTTTAGGAAATAGTCCACACTATTTTGTTTTTCCCTTTGCTATATCCGACTGTAAAATTCCAGATTGTAACTACTGGGACAATTTGTGTCAGGGAATCAACAAGATGATGTGGCCCGGGACAAGCATGTATGAGTGAAAATAAGGGACTTCACTGCCTTAAATCCTAACAGTTATGACAACATAAATTAGATATCTCAGTAACTTGGAAAAAACTAGCTACAAGGAACCTCCTTGCCCTCTCATGATAAGAGAGGCTGGCCCTGAATCCCTGATTCTTCTGCGTCCACCTCCTGCGTGCTACAATTACACACATGCACCACAGTGCCAGATATAGCACACCGACTTACAAAAAACAAGGTAAGCCACAAACCTAAACCATATTCCTATTACAACTGAGTTATAAAAGCTCAAAATATCTCTCAGTATACATGTGGAGATCATAGGACAACTTGTGAGAGCTGGTTCTCTTCTTCCACCATGGTGGTCTTGGGGATTAACTCAAGCTGTCAGGCTTGGCACTTAGCACGTTTACCCAATGAACCATCTCATTGGTCCAGATACTTAAAATCTATTCACTTAGTTATATTCTGATGGTAGGAAGCCAGAAAGAGAATAAAGATAGGAGACTGCAGAGTACTCCCTATATGGCCACCAAATGCGGGATAGTAATTCACTGTTAAATACTCAGTGAAAGCAATTCTCCAAGGACAGTTTTATAATGTGGGGCTGACTGCTGCCTGGAACCTATACAACTGGACTGTCCTCAGAAGTAGAAATAAAAACAAAGAGGAAGAAAGAATCACTCTTCCAAATGATTTTTGAACAATGGGACAAAACAGTATATCAAGCAATGTGTTCTGATCTTCTCAAAGCTAGAGGATCCTGATATCCCTTAACCCAAATCATAAAGGCCTACTGAACTTTTCAGCATGAACTGTCCCCAGCTAGGACAGTACTTGAGAATCAAGACTGCAAACTGTCAACTTCAGGGCTAAATCCAACAAGCAATTGTTGTCTTACTCTGTGTGTGCGCGTGCGTGTTAAATATCAAAAGGGCTCCAGAGATGGCTAATCAGGTTAAGAGCTGCAGTAGGAGACTGGGGTTCAGTTCCCAGGACCCACATGGCAGTTAACAACTATCTGGAACTCCTTTGCAGAAGACAGAAGGCCTTCTGCCCACTTTGGGCATTAAATACGCATAGTGTGCAAGGCATACAGGTAAACACCATGCATGCCTTTAACCTCAACACTCAAGGTAGAGGCAAGAGGATCTTAGTGAGTTTGAGGCCAGCCTAGTCTATATGGCAAGTTCCAGGCTAGTTAGAGCTCCAGAGTGAGTCCCTGCCCCACCCTACCCCAAAATAAACCAAAACCCAAAACAAAACAATAGCAACAAAAAACAAACACCTGTACACATAAAACACAATTTTTTTTTCAAGAAGCCAAAAGATTTTAAGTAAGATTCTTCCATTTTGAGCTTGAAATTTTAGAACCCTGGGACAGCCCTCCCAAACAGAAATGCACGACTTCTAACTTTGAACAGGACATATGCCTTCAGCCTATTATAAGTCCCACATAGGCACAGTCAAGCCTTCCTTTCATCCTTTCATCCGACTGACCCTGCAGGACTGTCGCTCTAACTACCTAAGACAGGAAATTCGGCTCACAGTTCAAGGCTAATACTAGTCTCATCCACTAAGCTAAAAAGAACCATCGAGAACTCAAAGCGCAGAGCAGAATATTCACTCGTGGAACCCAGAGGCTGGAGATGCCAGTCTCTTCTTACCCAATTCCACCACACCGTCAAACAAGTACTAAGTGGATGCCCAAGTTCTACAGACTGGGCAACTTACCGCTCTTCTCCCCCGCGCTGCTGTATAGCTTGTAGTTTCTCAACGAACTCATGAAATTTAATTTCCTCCCTGTTGGACCTTGGCTTAAAGTTCTGGAAATTGGCCATCTTTTTCTCATCATAGTATAAGAACTTATGGGTGCTGGCACTGTACACCGAGAAATCTCCGTTGCCAATATTCTCTTGCAGGTAGTCGAGGTCCCACTTCAGAGCAGGATACACAAGGTTTGTGTCGGTCAGCACCACTGGCTCCTAAACAAAAAAAAAAAAAAGAAAAGAAAAGAAAAGAAAAAAAATCAATCCAGTCATTCCAAGGAGCTAATAGGTCTTTTCGACGATATCTGTACTTGTCAAATTCACAACAATTTCTCCTGTCAAGCACTCCTGACTTGCCATCTCTCTTTCCCGCCTCTCAAGTCTCGGTCCACAATCCGGTCAGTTTCCCACCTCTCCCCTTCCCCTTCACTGGGTCCCTTCCTCCGCCCCTTCAGCAGCAGCCCCGCCCCCCACCTCATTTTCGATGAGCTCTTCCGCCCGAGGGTCACTCTGGCTCAGACGTGGGATGGGCCTGGTCGGAAAGCTGTAACTTCGTAGCTGGGACTCATCCCAGGCCGGACCCGGAGCTTCAGCTTCTTCCCGGGCCTCTCCAGAGCCAGAGGCCGCAACCTCGGCTGCCGTCGCCGCCATCTCTACTCCAGGGACGGCCCCGCCGGAAGTGGTGGCTCCGCCCCTTCCGTAAGCAACCACAACGAAAACCATAGAGATGAACTGCAAGAGAAACCGGTCCAGACCTTTTAAGTAGGTGGGAGCCTAGGTCGAAGGAGCGCTACCTAACGGTGACCTGCAGCACTACAGCCTAGGCTCCATAAGGCCGGCCCGCTTGGTTCCTTAGAAAACGGAACAAGCAAGCCCACAAAATATTGCTGCCTCTGTATGTTCAAGTCTACAGAGGTAAAGACGGAGGTAAATGTAATTAAGCTTTAAACTTTACTCTCATGGGTGGGGAGAGAAGCCAACGGTTAGATCCACTTAAGGAATCACTAGAAAAATCAATTAGCATATAGATCTTGGGAAAAGGTGTCCTGAAGGCTTAGACAGATGATTAATGGCAAACTGAATTCATTCAGAAGCTAGAGAAGATCAAGGGCTTATAGTTCCAACTACTCCAGAGGCTGAAGCAGGAAGACCACTTGAATTCAAGAGTTCACAGCAAGCCACCATCCCTTAAAAAATAAAATAAAATCCAGAAAAGGATTCTTTTTGTTTAGTATTATTTCATTTTTCTGCATATGACACTATCTCTCCTACTTAAATCTAATCTTGCAATGAGACCAATGTTATTCAACCACAGACATCCACATTTTCCAACACTATATACTGGTTCTAAGAGACGGCATTAATTGTTTTGTTTGCTCACTGGAACATTCTAGTGGATACCTATAGGAGGCCACGATTGTCATCCCATGGTGTACATGTCCTATTAAGTCTCTCCACTTAAAATGACAGTAGGAACTGCAACTATGACAGGGTAGTGTCCCTGTAATTAGGTTACATTATATGGCAGAGATTTAGTCAAAGTCCCTAACCTGTCAAATTTGAGATCATCAAAATGAAGACTTATCTTGAGTCGGGCTGAAGTTATCTCTCTAGCCTTTAAACCTGGAAACATTAGTCAGAGACAAAAGTCTTGAGGGTCTGAATCCATAATATGTGCCGTCTGGTTTGCCTTGAAGATATATATATATATA
>NW_022196904.1:175763819-175766950 GCF_008632895.1 Mastomys coucha | reverse complement strand
TATATATATATATATACACACATACATATATATGGCCATCTGTACAACTACAGTGTACTCATACACATAAATACATATATGTGTGTATATAAATATGTACATATGTATATAAATTATATATATATGTAAATATATATATATTTCCCCAGAGAACGACAAGTGAATTCTTTACAAGCTGAGGAAGACTATTGGCTAATAGCCAAAAAACATGGGAAATATAGTTCTCTAAGTTCAAGTAATTGAATTTGACCAATAACTGCTATGCAGTTACGGAGCCTCAGATGGCAGGGCAAAGTCCTTTGTTCATACTGGTGAGAGCCTGAGCCGTGGACCTGACTAACTAGAACCTATGCTCAGGACAAATGTGAGATGATAAGTTGGTGTTGTCTGGGCTGCTAATTTTAGGACTTGTTTAAAGAACACTAAAACAAAATTTAACTGAATGTGCAGCAGTAGAAATGAATACTCTGTCGAAAAACCAAAAAGAAAAAAAGAAAAGAAATGAATACTCTGTCTTCGTTATATAATTATGCTACATAGCAACTATGATATAACAAACTAATAACAGGGTTATCTCCATGAAGGAGTTTGGCAGCAGTCAAGATTTTATCTGCAATATTTGATTTTTTTAAATTTATAGCCTTGAAAATTAAAAATAAACCAGACCTAGAAACTCATATTACTAAAATCAGAAATGAATGCAGGAACATAACACTGACTTTACAAATATAAAAACGAATATACAAAATACTATAAAAAAGTGAATGTTAAAAGTAGAGACTCGGGGGCTGGCGAGATGGCTCAGTGGGTAAGAGCACTGACTGCTCTTCAGAAGGTCCTGAGTTCGGATCCCAGCAACCACATGATGGCTCACAACCATCTGTGATGAGATCTGACGCCCTCTTCTGGTGCGTCTGAAGACAGCTACAGCGTATTACACTGGAGTGAGCTGGGCCGGAGTGAGCGGGGCAGGAGCAAGCAGCGGTCCTGAGTTCAATTCCCAGCAGCCACATAATGTCTCACAACCATCTGTACAGCTACAGTGTACCCATATACGTAAAAATAAAATAAATAAGTCTTTAAAAAAATACTATAAAAAAGTGAATGTTAAAAGTAGAGACTTGGGGGGCTGGTGAGATGGCTCAGTGGGTAAGAGCACTGACTGCTCTTCCAAAGGTCTCGAGTTCAAATCTCAGCAACCACATGGTAGCTCACAACCATCTGCAATGAGATCTGACATGCTCTTCCAAGGTGTCTGAAGACAGCTACAGTGTACTTACATATAATAAAGAAATCTTAAAAAAAAAAAAAAAAAAAAAGTAGATACTCAGCCAGGCAGTGGTGGCACACGCCTTTAATTCCAGCACTTGGGAGGCAGAGGCAGGCAGATTTCTGAGTTCGAGGCCAGCCTGGTCTACAGAGTGAGTTCCAGGACAGCCAGGGCTAATACAGAGAAACCCTGTCTAAAAAATAAAAATAAAAAAATAAGAAGGAAAAAAAAAAGGAGAGACTGTAGATGAAATCGAGGAATTCCTGTAAAAACACCAACTATAATAATTGATTCAAGGGAAAATATAGAAAAATCTAAATGGACCCATATCAACACTACATTAGGAATTTTTTAATCCCATAAAGAAAAGCCTGAAATAATATGGATTCACTGATGAATCCTACCAAACACTTAGAGCAGAATTGCTAACAATCCTTCAGAAACAGAGGAGGAGGGAAGACTTCCAAATCATCCTGTGAGGCCAGCATTACCCAGATATCAAGATGAGAAAACGACAGAGAAAGCGGATCAATATCCCTTATCATATTCAGACATACAAACGTCCCTAGCAAAACAAATCTGGCACCATACAAAAAGGTTTATACACCATAACTAAATGGGATTTATTTTTGGAATGCCTATAGCCTGGGCTGTCCTGGAACTTGCTCTGTAGACCAAACTGTCCTTGAACTGACAGAGTACCGCCTGCTTCTACCTCCTGAGTGCTGCGATTAAAGGCATGAGCCAGCACTGCCCAGCTGTAGAGTAGAATCTTTTGACAGGCTTTAACACGATGCTTTCCATGATAAAAGCGGAGTGCCAAAGGACATCATGGAGACAGCAAAAAGACAGGAATGGTGATAAAGCCCACTTGGTAGAGTGCTTGCTTGCATGCACAAAGTCCTGGATTTGCTGCCAAGCACCAGACAAACCAACCACGGAAGTGCATGTCTAAAACCCAGCGCTTGGGAGGTGGACACAGGAAGAGGGAGTTCAAGGTCAACCTCAGCTATATAGCAAATCCAAGGGCAGCCTGCTCTACAGGAGACTCTGTCTCAACAAGAGGAAGGAATGGAGAGGGGGAGGAAGGAAGGGAAGGGAAGGCAAGGGAAGGGAAGGAAGAAAGGAAAGAAGGAAGGAAGGAGAGTGTACTTAGGGGAAATTTTTACAAATCACTAATAAGGAAACTGCATCTAGAGTTCCATAAAGAACTCTCAGAACTCATCAATAAAGACTAAAACTTGGTTAAAAATGAACAAAAGACTCGAACAGGTACTTCTCCAGAGAAGATCAATCATGGCCGAAACACACACGAGAAGATGCTCAGGAAAGAAGAAGACAATGTGTTATGGAAGGAACTCTCTGAAGGGTCATAGCATTTCTGTACTCAGGAAACAAAAGAATCGTTTGTGCAAATGCAGCTTATTTAACAGGGTGCATCTAAGGGAAACCCAAGTCTTGGTGGATGTACTGGCTGGCTTTGTGTGTCAACTTGACATAGGCTGGAGTTATCACAGAGAAGGGAGCTTCAGTTGGGGAAGTGCCTCCATGAGATCCAGCTGTGGGGCATTCTCTCTCTCTCTCTCTCTCTCTCTCTCTCTCTCTCTCTCTCTCTCTTTTTCGAGACAGGGTTTCTCTGTGTAGCCTTGGCTGTCCTGGAACTCACTCTGTAGACCAGGCTGGCCTCGAACTCAGAAATCCACCTGCCTCTGCCTCCCAAGTGCTGGGATTAAAGGCCTGTGCCACTATGCCTGGCTGCATTTTCTCAATTAGTGATCTAGCAGGTAGGGCCTCTTGTGGGTGGTGCCATCCCTGGGCTGGAAGTCTTGGGTTCTATAAGAGAGTAGGCTGAGCAAGCCAG
>NW_022196904.1:175738716-175763411 GCF_008632895.1 Mastomys coucha | reverse complement strand
TTCTAGTGTTAGTCCTGTATGTGAGACTAAGTCCTTCTTCCCCCAGTCCTAGTGCTAGACTGAAGTCAGGTAGGCAAGCGACTCCCACTCCCAGGTCAGCAGGGTCTGGTAGCTAGGTGTGAAACAGGAGGAAGAGGGGTGGGGCCCTCCCAGTTGAGGTATTCTTATGCTAATTCTCTGGTTCTCACTGGAGGCAGGCAGAGGGGAATCCCGACCTAACACTTTCAGCTAATGTCTTCGAGTGAGAGAAACCCTTCAATTACTCTCTAGTATGTAAAACATTAAATAAGGATAGTTGGAAACATTGTGTCGGCCAAGAGACAATGCCCAATCTTAACCATTTACAAATCATTTCTTGGGGTACCTTTATGCCTAATTATGAGGCCGTGTTGATGATTGGAAAGACTGATCTGGAACACGTCTGAGTTAGGGGATACCAGCGACTGTCTGAAATCCAGGAGGCACAGAACTCCTTTTGAAGTCTTATTGCCTCTTATCCTTTATCAGGATTTTATCCCCGATATTTTGGATGTGACTGAAGTAGACGAGTGTGCGTAGCAGTGCAGGAATAGAAACCCCGACTAAGGCAGCGGAGCAGAAAGGGATCCCCAGTCAGGGGTGGTGCCCAAGCCACTCTCAAGCACTTCAGAAGTTTAGGCAGGAGCAGAGTGAGTTTGAGGCCAGCCTAGGTGCATGTGAGTGGTGAGATCTTTCTTCACAGAAAGAAAAGAATCACAGGGGAAAAAAGTAAGAGAATTCTTGAGTTCCTTCTCCTACAGACTTCTCATTAACATCAGTGTATGTTCACGTTACTGGTCTCAGGAATCCTTCCTTCCCTCAGGTATTAGTTACTGAAGGCTGGGACAAAAACAAAACAAAACCTAACAGAAACAATGTGTGGGGTTCCTTTAGTTTACAGTTCTCGGGGCCAGGCTGCCAAGGCAGAAAGTTACAGTGGCCAGAACTTGGAAGAAGCAAGAAGCACAGAGTGATAGAAGCTACCCCTTGGTTCCCTTTCTCTTTTTGATCCAGTCAGCAACTCAGCCCATGGGGCAGTGCTACCTACACTGAGGATATGCCCCAGCTTGATTAACTTAATTTGGAAAATCCCCCACAGATGCCTTCAAAAAAGTTTGTTTACAGTTGATTCTAATGCCATCAAGTTGAAGATTAACCTATTCCCACCCCACTCCATTTTTATCTTTAGTTTTTCATTCTCTTTGCTACACATCAGTGTTCATCAAAATTAAGCAAATAAAAATGAGATACAGTTGTGGTTTATTTGTGTTCCTCTAAAAAGATATGCATTGGAAATTTATCCCCCAATGTAAGTATTAAGAAGCGAAGCCTAATGGGAGGAGGTGGAGTCACAGGGCCCCACTTTCATGAGTGAGTGGTCCCTATTATAAAAGGGCTTGAGGCTGCAAGTTCGACTGATGCTTTTGCATGTGATTTCTTGCCCTTTACCTGCCTTTTGCCACCAAATGGCATTCCAGGAGACCATTGCCAGGTGTGGACCCCTCAACTTTGGAGCTCTCAGCGTCTGGAAATGTAAAAGAGAAATCGCCATCTTTTTCAAAAGTTCCTGGTCTCCAATCAGAGCAAGAAAGATCCAGCCACATCCACAGGACTTCTTACAGCAGAAAAGCCGGTAGCAAGTTGGCTTTTCACTGCCAGGAGGAATAGGGAATGGTGCAGCCTCTTTGAAAAGCAACCTGGGAGTTTTTCAGAAAGTGAATCATGCAAAGTATCCTGAGTGTGCAGATCTATTCTAAGGACATCGCTGAGAGAATTGAAAACATACATCATGCTTGATATGATTTGCGTCCCTGTAATCCCTACACTTGGTAAGCCAAGGCAGGAGGGGCTTGAATTTGAGGCCATTCTGAGCTTCGAAGTGAGCTCAAGGACAGCCCGAGTTACAGAGTGAAACCTTGCCTCAAGGAGCCAGCAAACAAGACCAAAGAGTAAAACAAGCTCATAAAAGAAAGAAAGAAAACACTATGCAAACTCAGAAAAAGATGTGTACAAGCATATTTCCAGTATATTATTCACAGTAGCCCCAACGTGGAAACAACCTAAATATTCATTAATATTGGAACGTGTTCACATTACAAGAAAAAAGATAGACACGAAGGCTACATATCATGAGAAGATTCCATTTTTATAAGTGAAAAACCATGTCTTAGTTAGGGTTTTACTGCTGTGAACAGACACCATGACCAAAACAACTCTGATAAAGAGCAGCACTTAATTGGGGCTGGCTTACAGGTTCAGAGGTTCAGTCCATTATCATTAAGGCAGGAACATGACAACATCAGGCAGGCATGGTACAGGAGGAGCTGAGAGTTCTTCATCTTCATCTGAAGGTTGCTAGCAGAATATTAACTTCCAGGCTGCTAGAGTCTTAAAGCCCACACCCACAGTGACATTCCTACTCCTACAGGGCCACACCTTCTAACAGTGCCACTCCCTGGGCCAAGCACATACAAACCATCACATACTGATTAGGCAAAAACATAGAAACAGAGAGTAGATTAGTGTTTGCCAATGCGAGGAAGTAGAAGAAATATGCTAATTGGTATGAGATTTCTCTGGGGCAGTGATGAAAAGTTTTAGACCTAGATAGATGTAATGGTCACACACCTTTGTAATGTACATTGAAAAATATCATTATACACCCCCCGCCCCCCACCAGCCAGTCTCACATAGCCCAGATACGCCTTAAACTCATTGTGTAGCTCAAGCTGGCCTTAACTCCTGATTTTTTTTTTTCATTTCTCAAGTGCTGACATTACAAAAAGCATGCACTATCACATAAGAGCACATTGTGGGGCTGGAGAGAGGTCTCAGAGGTTAAGAGTACTGGCTGTTCCTCCGGGGACAGAGGACCCAGGACAAGTGTTCAATTCCCAGTACCTGAATGAAGGTTAATAATCACTTAACTGTGGATTCTTTGAAACTTCAGTTCCAGGGAGATCTGATGCCCTTTGACCTCCTCCAGCACCATATGCATGTGGAGTGCAAACACACATGTGGGCAAAACACCTAACAATATAATTTTCGTTTAAAAAAAGGATTATCTACATTCTATGTAAATAACATGAAGGACAAATGAGTAACTTAGACTAATTTTGTTACTTGAGCAACATGAGATCAGGACTTGCTATCAGTTAAATGCAGATGTTGTCAAATTAGTTCTGATGTCTAATGATTCTATAAGAGGATAAAATGCACTTCAGTAACCTTCCCCAAATCTATATGTTGAATAGTACACATAGATTCTATTACACGATCGTGTCTAAAGAGTTGATGGAAATATGTGCATACTCATAATGTGTAATATACCCAAACCTTACTTGTGTAAAACTTAATAGTATGCAAACATATCTCCCAGTCTGTGTTAAGAGTTTGTTAATTATGGTCTTTTTGTTTGAAATCTGTCTTTTTCCTGACAAATGGGAGGTTTGGGACTGCATCAGGAGAGTCGCCTCCAGTAATAGGCTTGGTTTTGTATTTGTTGGGTTAAGGTGACTGAGACATTTAGATGAACTGTATATAAAAGAGATGAACCTATTTGGGGAAGGATCAAACAAAAACAAGAGCTAAATGTGAAAAAGAACTGCGTGTGAGGACAGAAGGCTGATTTTACTTTGCTCAGCTGCCTGAGATATTCGGCTGGAGCAGCCCCGAAAGGGCCTCAGTTGAATATCAAATGAGTAGCAGCTTTGTTTTCTCTTCTCCTTGCTCTCTGTCCTGGCACCTCAGCAGCTGCTCACTGTCCAGGTTCTTCGGCGGCGTATTTAAATAAAGCCCGCCCAGCTTGACTCGGGGACTCCTGAGCCGGTTTCAGCGATCGCGTTTGGCTCCGCTCAGCCACCGTGACCCGCCTTTGCGCATGTGCAGGGCGAACGTCGGAGAAGGTGAAGATGGCGGCCGCCTGGGCTGCGGCCCGGGGAGTCCGGTGGCTGCAGAGGACAGCCCGCGGCGTGATGCCGCTGGAGGCACGGAGAGGTCTGCACGGTGTGGGAAGCGGGTGCCTGAAGTTTGCTGCTTCGGGAGGGAGGCATCCTTGGAACGGTGGCGGAGGTGTCCTGGCAGGGGTGGGGATGGGGATGGGGGTGGGGGACAGGTGAATTAGTGTGTCCAAAGAAGGGATACAGGGTTGCTGTGGTGCAGTCACTGCGGCTTAGTCCTTTCTGGGTGGGTACCTAAAGAACCGTGTCCATCTGACCCGCATCCCTCTGCGTCCAGCCTTCCACATGACCAAGGACATGTTGCCGGGGTCATATCCTAGGACCCCAGAAGAACGGGCCGCGGCCGCCAAGAAGTATAACATGCGTGTGGAAGACTATGAGCCATACCCAGATGATGGCATGGGGTGAGTGAGGCAGAGGAGGTCTACTAGCATCAGGGGCCCTGGCAGGTGAAGACGGTTGGGTTGGGCGGTGCGACTCTGACGTTTTCTCCCGGATCCTTCTAGCGACCCCTCAGAGTCATTAGTGTGGGTGCTTCCCTTGGTTGGGGGAGGTGGGAGTGGGTGGGTGAGCAGCTGCAGCTGAGAGGACTTCAATTTTTTTCCTTGGCTCAGGCTGTTTCCTCAAATGAGAAAGCCGAGGTTATAATAGCTCCCTGGAGGATTCCAGAATAGCGAAATTCTTCCTTGGCTCCATCCAGAGCACTGGGCTTCATTTAGATTGAGCATCTGCTGGTCTCAGGTGCTGTCATGTAGGCACGTGACCAGGCCGGAGCTGGACTCCTGTCATGAGAACCTTGCTGAGAGGATGGAGTACTCTATATTTGTGTCTGCCTGTCTGGTTTTGGTTTTTTTGTTTGTTTGTTTTGTTTTTGTTTTTGTTTTTTGCCATTAGGGATATGAAAATGCCATAGATGGGTTTGGTTAAGTAAATTACACGATTGCACGTCAACCTTCGTTCTTCAGTTGGTGTTAGTCCCTTCTGGCCCTCTATCCATGTAACATAGTGAATTATGAATAGTGGTTAAACATCTTCACTTCCTGTGTTAGCATTTTTCTTTTCTTTTTTTCCAGTCATTTTCTTTGACACGTGTCCAGTTATCATTATCTGTTTTTTACTTTGTTGTGGCTGGAACAGCCTGGGTAATAGTCTCTATAAGGTGAACTTGGATTTTTAGGGGGAGAACCCAAATAAGCAAGGCTCTCCAGGAGGTGTTTGAAGCATGAGCGTATTTATGAACTTGCGGTTAAGAAACACAGTAGCTATGGAGAAGAAAAGCCTTTTTCTTTTCTTTCCTTTTTTTTTAAAGGTTATTTATTATATGTATGTACACTGTAGCTGTCTTCAGACACTCCAGAAGAGAGCATCAGATCCCATTACAGATGGTTGTGAGCCATTATGTTGTTGCTGGGAATTGAACTCAGGACCTCTGGAAGAGCAGTCAGTGCTCTCAACCACTGATCCATCTCTCCAGCCCAGAAAAGCCTTTTCTAATGTGTACCTATTTTGTTTTATTCAACAAATGTGGATGTAGTTGATTGCTAAATTCCCTTTTAGTTCTGAGTTGTGTGACTTTTCTTTGTAAATGAAGATAAAGCCATGTTGTTTCAGGACCTGACATAACCTCTAACTATATTCTGGACATTTTTGATTCTGTGCTTAGTACTAAGACATCTTGATTTTGGGGTAAGTTCTTCTATCCTAAGTGATGTAGTTATACATGTCGATTTGTTTCTGATCTTTGGGATGAGGGCTTTGAATTGTCAGGGACTACTACAGCCCTTTCCAGAAGTTCTTGCTGTCTCTCTCAGATATGGTGACTACCCGATGCTCCCCAACCGCTCACAGCATGAGAGGGATCCGTGGTATAACTGGGACCACCCAGACCTCAGGCTGAACTGGGGTGAACCGGTGAGAAAACCATTACCTGTCTCCCTTCCTCCCAGTTTCCTTGTGTTTTCCTGGGATTCTTTCCTTAGTTAGTGCAAATGGTACTTTTTTGCTAAGCCTTTCTGCTCAAGGAAACAAGGTCCAACAATCTGAGAGCTGAAGTTCCGCATGTGGCACACAGGATGGAACTTAGAGGAATTCCCAAAGTCCCGTGCACTGTCAGCATTGTGCAGGCCATGCTTGAGCACCCTTTGGTGGAGCCAGCATTCATCTTTAAGGCTGGCCCTGTGCCTCTTGGACCTGGCTCAGAATGTTGCCCTAAGAAGGCTAATGCTTCTTTGAAGCCTTGTATCAGGCTCTGGCCATTCCAGATTGTCTGTTGCCTTAGTTAGGATTTCTATTGCTATGATGAAACACCATGACCAAAAAGCAACTTGAGAAGGAAATGACTTGGCTTACATTTCTATATCACTGTTCATCATTGAAGGAAGTCAGGGCAGGAAGCTGGAGGCAGGAGCTGATGCAGAGGCCATGGAAGGATGCTGCTTACTGGCTTGTTCCCTGTAGCTTGCCCAGCCTGCTTTCTTTCTTTTTTGTTTTGTTTTGTTTTGTTTTTTCAGACATGGTTTCTCTGTATAGCCCTGGCTGTCCTGGAACTCACTCTGTAGACCAGGCTGGCCTAGAACTCAGAAATCCGCCTGCCTCTGCCTCCCAAGTGGTGGGATTAAAGGTGTGTGCCACCACTGCCCGGCCAGCCTGCTTTCTTATAGAACCCAGGACCACCAGCCCAGGGATGGCACTACCCACAATGGGCTGGGACTTCCCCCATCAATCACTAAGAAAATGCCTTACAGCTGGATCTTATAGAGACATTTTTCTCAATTGAGGTTTCCTTCTTTCAGATAACTCTAGGTTGTGTCAAGTTGACACAAGACTAGCAGGACACCTGTCTTTTGCAAGAACAGTTTGTGACAGTTAGTTATGTGCCTTTCTGCCACAGATACACTGGGACCTAGACATGTACATCAGGAATCGTGTGGACACATCTCCTACACCTGTGTCTTGGGATGTCATGTGTAAACAGCTCTTCGGCTTCGTGGCTTTCATGCTTTTCATGTTCTGGGTCGGGGACAAGTTCCCTTCCTACCAGCCTGTGGTGAGTGTCTTCTGTGCTCTCCAAAGCACATTGGCCCCTTTCCTGAGGGAGTGAAGTTGCTGGGGTAGAAAACTACCAAACTGCCAAGTTTGGCTTCCTAGAGTTTTAGACAAGAGAAAGATGATGGGCCTTACCCTCCTGCCCAGCAGGCCTCAGAGCACTGCTCTGCCCCCTCTGTATGGGCCAGATAACTGAGGAGACAGACTTGAGCACCAACTAGTGGGTAAGAATGTGGAGGCCAATCTTCAGAGTTTCCATGTGAGGACAGTAGTTACTACTTATATTTCAGTGGTGACCAGAGACTCTAGAGCTGGAACCTCCCCATGCTGAGCACATGAGGGGCACTTTCTGCTGAAACCTCACTCTGAGCTGAACACATGAAAGGCGCTTTCTGCTGAAACCTCCCCCTGTGCTGAGCACATGAAAGGTGCTTTCTGCTGAAACCTCACTCTGAGCTGAACACATGAGGGGGCGCTTTCTGCTGAAACCTCACTGAGCTGAGCACATGAGGGACGCTTTCTGCAGGGTGCTGGAAAGAGTTGTCCATGATCAGCAGTGACAGTTGTGATTCACAGCATTCAAAGGACACAGAGAGCATACTTCCCAGCTTAAAGGAGGTATTAGGACCCCTTAGATGGAAGACAAAATGAGCATCATGTGAATATGTGTGTACAAGCCTGGCACGGCTTGTATGTGTGCAGTGAATGTACAGAGAGGGGTCATCCGTGGTAAGGGAGCAGGATTAAAACTAGGAGGCAAGGGCTGGAGAGATGGCTCAGTGGTTAAAAGCACTGACTGTTCTTCCAGAAGTCCTGAGTTCAATTCCCAGATGGCGCATAACCATCTGTAACAGGATCTGATGCCCACTTCTGGTGTGTCATGTATTCACATACATTAAATAAAACAACAACAACAACAAAAAAAAAAACTAGGGGACAAGAAGAAAAAGAATCTGAGTGGTGAGAGGTCAGAGAACCCATGAGGGACAAGAGAGAACGTAGGAGAGGGCGGATGGTGAGTTAGGTGATAATAAAAATAGGGCCAATGAGATGGCTCAGTGGGTAAAGGCACTTGCCGCCAAGCCTGTTGACCTGAGTTCAATCTCTGGGAGAGGACTGACTCCTGTGAGTTGCCCTCTGACTTCCACATGTGTGCCATGGTAGCAGTGTGCCCCCACACCTAGATACTAAATAAGTAAATGTAGTAAGAATATTCAAAAATGTAAATCAGCCATTAAAAAAGTAGTTTCTAAATAACCAGCTACATAGGTTCCCTAGAGAACTCTGATACATTCTTATTCCTCAGGCCTGGTTCTTGGAAGTCCTAATTCTATGGCTCTACAATAGGGTTCTAGAGTCAGTATACTCATCAGTTTCTAGGTAATTATGAGATGCATTTAGAATTGAAGATCACTAGATTATGAGGTAATTTGTTTAGCTCTGTTGGGCAGCTTTTATTGCATAGCTGAGAATTTGAACTTGATGGCAGAGTGGTGTATTAATCAAACAAATATTTATATAACCTCTGCTATGTACCAGATGCCAACTTTGCCAGGGGGTAGGAATGCAGGGATTTCTTGGGCTGCCTCTAGTACCAGGGAGCCATCTTTGTTTGTGACTAGAAGCCTGGCATGATGTGGGCCAGGCTCTTAGGAAGATTAGTCTAGGAGTGTCTCCAGGGTGTTTTGAGAAGAGAAGAACTGAAGGCACGGGCTGCAGTATTTGCAGTCAGCTGCCCAGTGCTGCCTCGCTGGCAGAGCATGTTCACTGACACGAGCCTCGCCGAGCCCTGGGGACTCTTTGCTGGAGAGCATGTGGGGCTGTGGTGAGCACTGACTTCACTTCAGGAGAGCAAGAGCAGTGCGGTTCTTCCATTTTTCAGTTCTGTAAGCACATCACCCTTTTCTCCTCCCTCTGAGCTGTGTTCTCTGACAGCTGTTTGTTGCTAAAGCCAGCAGCCCTGAAAGCTCGTCCCAGCCGCGTCTCCTCTGCGTTCCCCCACCACTGCTCCTGCACGCCTCATTTGCCAGACCACTTTAGTGGTGGAGCCATTAGAGGCTGAGTGACTTAGAGGGGATTGAGTCTGTCTCAACCCCGAGAGAGAGAGAGCAGGATGGATGGATGCACCATCCCATTTAGAAAGCTTTGACTTGGACCGCCCCGCCTCCACTGCTCACTTGCAGGGCAAACACCACTTCTCTCACAACTTCAGTGCTCTCTCTGCTGCAGACTGAGCAGGGCAAGAGCATCCCTCTGCCAGTTTAGCTCAGCTGGGTCTGACCAGAGGCTACCGTATGCCCATTTGCGCTGCGTGATTGTTAACTCAAGTAGGGTGTAGTCAGGTATTGGCTGGCTGGCTGTTGTTCTTTCTAACCCCTGTGCTTTCTGTTTTTTGTCTTCTTCCTTAGGGTCCAAAGCAGTACCCTTACAATAATCTGTACCTGGAACGAGGCGGTGATCCTACCAAAGAGCCTGAGCCTGTGGTTCACTATGATATCTGAGGAGGCCTGATGGGCTTTTGTGCCCTCTAAATAGGACTCCCTCACTCCTAGAGGTTTAACCTTAATGAGATCCCTAATAAAGCTCAGTGCTGTGGTATCTGTGTCTCCTTTCCCCAGGAATAGTGACTGCTGTGAGGGGCCAGGTCCTTGTCCTCCCCTCCACATGCTGCCTGCCTGTATTCCTGTTTTCCTGCTCTGAAATTGGAAGGATGGGAAGGAAGGTTAGGAAATAAGTGTAAGAAAATCATAGGCCATGTCACTGGGGCTGGGAAAGTGGTGTGCAGCTGCAGCTGCACAGTAGATGGGAAGGGTCAGTCCTTTCCCGTTCACAGGGCGAAAGAGAGAAGGTATGTGCTCGCTTCTTAATTTGGAACAAGATTCATTTTCCTTAAAAACCATTTTTGTGGAGCACATCTATAATCTTAGCATGCAGGAAGCTGAGGCAGGAGGATTGCAATTTTGAAGCCTGTCTGGGCTACATAGTAAGGCTATGAAGACAACCTAACTTTTTAAGTAATAGTTATTAGGTTTAAAGACATGTGATGTCTTTAAATCCCAGCACTTGGGAGACTGAGGCAGGAGGATCTCCATGAGTTCAGGACTAGTCTAGGCTATCTAGTGAGTTTGAGACTATCCTGAACTATATATAGTAAGGTGGTTTCAAAACAAAGACCATTTATTTAAACTTTTTTGGTTTTTTTCAAGTCAGGGTTTCTCTGTGTAGCCTTGGCTGTCCTGGAATTCTGTAGACCAGGCTGGCCTCGAACTCAGAAATCCGCCTGCCTCTGCCTCCCAAGTGCTGGGATTAAAGGCATGTGCCACCACTGCCTGGCTTTATTTAAACTCTTAAATAATTAAGTTTTAAAAGAAAGTAAGTCATTTCAACTGATGGAACAGTAGGAAATGCCTGGTCAGAAGCTGTGGCATTTCTTTATTCCTCCTTTCAAAACAAGTTTTCTAAAGCAGCTTCTTAGTCATTAACATTGTCCATATTTATGACGTAAGGAATGTATCCAAGCCCCTGTGACAGCTTTAGAAGAAAGCTATCCTAATGCATCTCCATTTCCTAAAGCATGTGTTGTCAGCCTCAGGTATACAGACATCATTGAAGAGTATGCAATGCCTAAAGGGTGTCACTGAGAACTATTCCAACTCTGACCTCTAGTTGTCACCTTTGGAGGTGACACAGTCTAAAGTTCTCAGATTTATAGTGTTTGATCAGATGGCTCTAGCCATCTGATCATGAGCATTAGGAGGAAGAAGCAGGCAGGTCTCTGAGCTCTAGACCAGCTAGTGAGATGCTGTCTCAAGAAGCTGGTACACTGGGGAAATGGGACTTAAGTGCACTGGGTGCTCTCCAGCACCCACATGATGGGTCACAACCATCTGTAACTCAGTCCTCAGGGATCTGACACCATCTTCTGACCTCCAGGGACACTGCATGTGGTGCTCAGACATTCAGGCAAACACTCATAAAATAAAATAAAATAATTTAAAAGGTTGGTTGTGGTGGTACATGCTTTTAATTCTAGCACGTGGTAGGTGGGGCAGAGGCAGGTGGATTTCTTTACATAGTGAGTTTCAGGCTGACCAAGGTGGGAAGACCCTGTTTGAAAAACCCAAAAGGATTAAAAAGTATAGCGATCAGATTAAAACTTAATAACAATCACCGGGATGGGCATGGAATAATCCACAAAGTAGCCACGTTTGTAGTCTAAGCCATAGGCTTATTGAGTAGAAGTGACTGGTACAACCACTAAAAGTCTTGGCTGTGTGGGCTTCAAGGCAGTCCAAGCAGATATCTGTTAACCT
The DNA here is from genome assembly GCF_008632895.1 of Mastomys coucha. Lineage (NCBI taxonomy): Eukaryota > Metazoa > Chordata > Mammalia > Rodentia > Muridae > Mastomys > Mastomys coucha. The sequence goes on along the minus strand of NW_022196904.1, from coordinate 175,752,076 downwards.
TCAAGTGGTGTAAGAGTTGGCGGGAGGAAACATGGTGGCTCATGCCGAAACTCAAGCAAATAAAAGAAATGGTTCCTATCGTTTCTGGATTTTGTAAAATTGTGTGTGTGAGATATCCAAAGAGGAGGATCTAAGTACAGTGCCTGTCAAGGAGTTTCCTGTGACCAGTGACCCGCTGTGTTAGTCCATCTGCAATATCAAGCCAGTCAATGTGCATTCTGTTCAGGAGTTTCCTTTTTGAAAGTCTTACTAGGTAGCTTTGGCTGAGATTAAAAGTAGAACATTTTCTTAAGTTAACCTCATTTCATTTGGAATCCTGACCCATAAGAAAATATTTCTCCTGCATCAGTACAAATAAACCCATCAGACTTAGTCACTGTTTTATTGATCCAAAGAAAGACCATGATCATAACAACTCAGGAACAGTTCACTGGGGGTGTGCTTACAGTTTCAAAAGCTTGGTCCATTATCAGCATGGTGGGGAGCATTAGTAGGCATGATGATGGAGATGTAGTGAGAGCTACATCCTGATGGGGGTTGGGGGTTGGGGGCACGGATGGATGAGAGTCTGACTGGGCCTGCCATGGGCTTTTGAAACCTTAAAACCCACCCCCATTGACATACATCCTCCAACAAGAATTTGCTTCCTTTCCTAATCCCTCTAATCCTTTCAAAGAGTTCCACTCCCTGGTGACTAAGCATTCAAATATATGAGCCTTTGGGCACCATTCTTATTCAGACCACCGCATCATTCAACTTAGATGTGGGCTCCATTAGTGGTTGTCTGGGTAGTTAAAATGCAAAATTAGGGAGTGGAACTGAAAATGTTTTGAAGAATTCTTAGACTTATTGCAAACTGCTGAGATGGCTCAGTTGGTAAAGATATGCGGTGAGCACCTGAGTCCAACCTTTAGGCCCTACATGGTTGGAGGAGAAAGTCAATTACTTCAAGGTATCCTCTGACCTTTGCATATGTGCTATATATAGTGTGTGCATCCGTACTTGCACACAGAATAAATGTTATTTTAAGAAGTTCTTTTTGCACCAGGCGGTGGTGGCGCACACCTTTAATCCCAGTACTTGGGAAGCAGAGGCGGGTGGATTTTTGAGTTCCAGGCCAGCCTGGTCTACAGAGTGAGTTCCAGGACAGCCAGGGCTACACAGAGAAACCCTGTCTCAAAAAAAACCAAAAAAAAAAAAAAGTTCTTTTTACAAAGATATACTCTTTAATCATCTCATTTTAAAAATTTCATTTATTTGTTAATGTGAATGTATGTGGCTGTGTCCCATATTTTATATTTCGTTCATTTACTTATGTAAATGTATATGGCTGTGTGCCACCAGGAAATGATGTTAGATTCTCTGGGACTGGAGTTAGGCAGTTGGAAGCTGCAATGTGGGTGCTGGGAATCGAACCTTAGGACTTCAGTACAGATTTCTTGTGTGGTGCTCATCAGTGTGGGTGGTACTTCTGCTTTATTCCCTAATTTGGAGGTATTGGCCAAGGTTCTGCTTGGGGGGCGCACAGGGGAGGGGGAATCTCCTGTAGTCCAGTGTGGCCTTGAAGTTGTTGGGTAGCTGAAGATGACCTTGAACTTCTGATCCTCTTGTCTTCTCCTGAGTACTGGGATTGCAAGGTAGCCACCACAACCACTGGTTTCTGTAGTGTTGGGAAATAAAACCCGGGTTTCAAGCCTTAGGGCAAGCGCTCTCAGCCAATCCATAACTCTTGTTCCTACGGTTCAGTCAGACAATGACCCTGTTTGCTCTCCTACTCCACCCCCACCACCGGCTCACCTGTTTCTGTGATAGGACATTAAAAAAAAAAAAATAAATAAAAAAGTTTAGTTGTAGCAAGAATGGTCCTGGCACAGATGGTGCCACACATGGGTTTCTATCTGATTTCAGGACTGCCCATCAGATAATGGGCACCCCAGTTTCAGAGGTGACCCAGGTAGAACTCACCATACGATTCATGCACCAAGTGGAACTTTTAAATCAATCTGGGTATCTTCACCTGCCACAGTTCCCTCAACTTGAAAAGCAGCTGTGGTATCTTCACATTCTCTTTCCTCTGCCTCAAGGTTTTCCGCTTAGTTATCAGCTTCACGGGCTCGCCCTGGCTCTCAAGCCCCAGCCGTCTTGAATCCTTTCCTTTCTCAGTCAGGAGAGCCAGGGCAGCTCTCCTTCAGTCACCAGGATTAATCCAGGCTTTCTTCACCAGTTCCTGGGCTGCTCTATTCCTCTTGTAATTGGGTCCCTGCCTTCCGCCCTTCTCCCTCCAAAGGGATCCATACTGCCAGATACAAAATACAATTGCCACTAGTGCCTCTGACCCAAATTTTTCAGTAATTCCCTGTTAACCGCAGAATTAATTGGTATTCCATAATTTATCTATCGGAACTGGTTCTCGCTCAGTCTCTTTGATTTACTGTGTGGGAAATGCCAGCACGCTTATTAGCCACTCCGGCCCCCCTTTTGCTGAAATATCACCTAGTGTTCTTTCAGCTCCAAGGAGTAATGCCCGTGTCATGTGCCTGAAATCTTCCATGAAGTCCCTGGTCCACAATCATCTCTTTTTCCACACACAGCCCTTAATCAGTTTATGGACACCCTCTACTAGTGGGCTTCAGTGTGCACCACTGCTATTTACAGCCTCGATTGCTTTTCAGCTAAATAGATCACACTGAGAGCTCATGGGCTAAGGGCCGGGGCTTCCCTCGCTTTAATAACTACGTAATAAATTGAATTAATGTTTCCCCTTTCTATTCACAGGCTAACCATGGAGCCTGGCTCAAATAGAATAGACTAGAATGTACTGGTCTTGGGCGCCAGAACTGTAATTACACGCAAGTGAGGCAGGCCCTGCTGCGAAACCTCTGTTCGGTTGGTGCGGATTAGCATTGCGGAGCTCGGCTAAGCGAGCAGAGGGAGCGGGTCGCCAGCTGTGGCCAGGGCGAATTGAGTTTTGGCCCTCGGCAGCCGCCGTCCGCAGTGCAGTGCGCCCTTGGCTGGGACAGGACCCGCTCGGGCGGTCGCCCGTGACCCGTGACCCCTGACCCGGGCGCTCGGAACAGGTGGGTTTGCCCCGCGGGTCTGGGGTCCCGGAGCACCGTTCCTCCCGCGGGAGGGCGCCGGGGAGCTCGCCGCCCGCTCGCTCGCCGAGACCACACCCTGGCCGCTGCGCCTCCTGGAGCTCCCGTACGAATGCCCCCGGCTGGACCCGGTCCCGAGCCCTATGCCACACAGTGTCCCCAGCCCCGCCGAGGTCCAGCAGCGCCGCGCGTGCCTCCACCTCCTCCCCAGGCCCTGGCTTGACCCAGCCCTGAGCCTGCACCCGGTCGCGGCGCCCTGGCCACTTGTAACTGACCGTCAAGTGCCTTGTACGGCAGTCGGCAGGCGAGAAGCTGTGTTGACCTTCTCCCTAAGGACTGACTGCCAGGGGTCGTCCTCCCTGATCGTGGTTCCCCGACCCCACCAGCCCTCCGCTGCCCTGGCTGTTCGATTCCTAACGAGGGCTTTTCTTATAAACTGATGCCTCAGAGCAAAGAGGATGAAAAGCGCATTTCCCTTGTTCCTTCCGTCAATGGTTTAAGCACGTCATGAAAGCTTTGCTTAAATTAATATAGTGGTTAAAGGCACGGGGTTTATACATTGCGGCTTAGCCGGCTGTTTTCTACGTTAGACGGACTAACAACTTATAGACCTCGTGAGGGACAAACTTAGGGAGTTGTGCCTGTCAAATGCGCTGTTGCTGGTCGCTGCGCTTCTGTACAGGATGGTTCTGACCAGCAGGTGGCACTGGTGACGAAATAGTGTAGTTAGCTGGTCACGAGGTAAAGCTGAGCTTCAGGAGTTTAGAAACTCCCAGAAAAAGCTTAACTGACAGCTCCAAGCTTTCTTCAAGCTGGAAAGTACAGTAGAGATTAAGTAATACTATCTCCTGCTTTTATAGGTGAGACTGACCTGACTGGGTTGCTCAAGCAGGTCACAGTAAGTTCTAAGTTCCGTCCTTTACGTTTCTGCCTCTTTGCTGGCCTGTAAGGACGAGGCCCTGAGTGAGTTTTCATTTAGAAGTGGAAATCACAGAGTTAAAATGAAAGCAGCGTGGAGGGCTCACACCTGTAATCCCAGCACTTGTGGAGTAGAGACAGGAGGATCATTCTCAGTTACATAGCAAGTTTGAGACTAGTCTGGGCTACGGGAGACCCTGCTCCCCCTTCCCCAAAGGAAAGGGTGTGAAAAGATGGCTCTGTTGCTAAGAGCACCCGCTGGGTTCCCAGCGCTCACACCTTAGCTCACAACTGTAGGTAGCTCCAGTTCCAGGGGCTCCAATACTCTCTTCTGGCCTGTAAAGGCATTCAGTACTCGAGTGGTACACAGGCATACATGCAGGCAACACACACACACACACACACACACACACACACACACACACACACACATCTGTGAATATTATACATATAAATATATTAAGCTAGGTCTTACTTTCTGTGTAGTCCTGGCCAGGCTTACCTGAACTTATAATCTTAAAGCCTCAGCCTCTTGAATGCTTGAAACATAAATATACATCACAAGTCGAAATATTTGATTATCAATTTCACTTGGGAATTGGTGCTCTGAGGACAGATGCGTGTCAATGACGTAAATACAGGATTCACTGGCACATATACAATACTCAAAACCAAAGAAATCAGGCAAAGTCACTGAGAAATTGCCTATTTGATGGTTATTATCATTAGGCCTGTAGTAACCAATGTGAATAAACACCTTGGGAGTTTAGATAACTGGGTAAGTGACCTGTCAGATGAGCTTGTTTTTCCTCATTCTGTATTTTGTCGAAATACTTCATCTTGTGGAGAAGAGAGACAATCTCTGTGTCCACAGATGCTCCCCGGGTCACTGGCCCTAAGGTTTTTTTTTTTTTTTTTTTTATTCCTATTTTTAGTGGACCAAAGGTCATATATGTTTTCCAAAACCTACGGGGCAGACCATGAAGTTGAAGGAACTTGAGAAGCCAGCTGTCCAAGCATGGAGCCCAGCCAGGCAGTACCCTGTGTATCTGGCCACAGGTATGACGACTTGGCCAGACTAGGAGCTACTAGAAGTCATCTGTCAAAGGAGACTTCAGTATCTACAACTCCTTAATGACCATGAGAGACAGCCGTAGGATCATGTCAGGTTGGGTACCTGGTAACAGCCTTGGACTAGGGCCGAAGGGTGGCACCTCATACTTTCTCCACGGCTACCTCTGGAGAAACGATGCTCCTAACTCAATTCTGTTCTGTTTCCTCCCTAACCTATCAATACCTATCAATACCTCTAATCCATGCTCATTTGCTGCCACTTCTTTCCTTTCCTTGTGACTAGGAACATCTGCTCAGCAACTGGATGCCTCCTTTAGCACAAATGCCACCCTGGAAATCTTTGAGGTTGATTTCAGGGACCCTTCTCTGGACTTGAAACACAAAGGAGTTCTTTCTGTCTCTAGCAGGTACTATGTTGGGTCTATGAGTGGGTATTCAGGTCAGACCCTGATGAATATACTGTTAGAGGGTCCTGGGGGGCAGTGTGTACAGTTCCGGGATCATGGGGTGATAAGTATGGGGAACGGGAGTTATGTTTCAGAGGAGTTCATGCTGGTCAAAGGGATTTGAGAACTACCCACGTTCACCTTACTAGGCAGCAGCAGCAGCAGCAGCAGGCAGCATGCAGGTGATAGAGCTGCCTTGCACAAGCCAGGACTGCACATACCAGGTCTCCCTTTGAGCCCATGGATACTGACTCCTTCCCTTGGCTTTTGTTAAATATCACACTCTCCTGCCAACAAAGGGGACAACAGTGACCTCTCCCCATGGCTCTTAGGTGCTGAGTGGGTGTCATAGGTTTCATGGCTCTGGCAAGCTGGATGCTTGTAGGTTTCTTGGCTATATTATGTAACAGCAATGAAAGGAGGATCATTTGTCCTCTCCTTTATTGGCAGAAATGTTTGCAAGAAGTCCTTGAGGAGCTTGGTAGGAGGGCACTATCACTGGGACCCTTCAGATCTTACTCAGTCCTCAGAATAAGCCTAAATTATGAGTGCCACTATTTCCATTTTACACGGGTGATGGAAACCCTAAGGAGCCAGACTTGGAATGCAAGTATGCTCCTATCTGAGTGCAAAGTCCTCTTCTTCCTATTATGCCACAGCTTTTGTCTTGAGATAAGGTCTTGCTAAGGCTGGCTTTGAACTCTCAATCTTCCCAATTTGTCCCCCTCAGCAGCTGGCATAGATGTCTCGCTGTACCTGGCTCTATTCCTTTTTAAGGGCTTTGTGAAGATGGCACCTATAGCCTGATACAATAGTCAGTGGGGTTTTGTACTGTCAGAAAAAGTGTAAATATTCATTATAGTCCACTTCATATTTAATAAGTATTACCACACTACTGATTTTATATAGGTAGAAGATTTCTATATAAAACATGTAAGTATTTTTCTTATAGCCCAGGACATTTTCTCGCCTGCTTTAACTTGGAGATTTCAGGCTTCTATGGCAGCCTTCCTTCCATCTGATGATTGGTGGGCCCCTATTCCGTCTTCCCTTCTGCCAGTCATCTTCTGCATGTTGTCATGGAAAGCTCAGTCGTGTTGGGTTGTAGCCTAGCTGTGTGCTTTGGAGTAAGTTACATGGGTTGCCTTGTATTTCCTCACTTAACTTTTGAAGAAGAAGAGATCGTCCAAGATCATTTCTAAGAGCCTGTTGAGACATGCATCCATATCTTACATTCAGTCTCTCCCCACTTTCTCTGTGGGAGTTCCCTCTCCTTCCCCCCCTTAAAACTTCTTGGGGGAGCAGTTAAGGTGGCTCATGAGGAAAAGGTGCTTGCTGCAAAAGCCCAGCCACTGGAGTTCAATCCCCAGAACTGACATAAAGGTGGACTGAGAGCACCAAGTCCGTAATGTTGGCCTCTGGCCTCCACATGGGTGCTGCGGCACACATACCATGCACAATATTAATAATAAACATTTTAAAACCCCACCCCCTCTAGGGGGTTGAATGAAAATGGCTTCCATAGGCTCTTACAGAGTGGCACTATGAGGAGATGTGGCCTTTTTGGAGGAAGTGTGCCACTGAGGTGGCCTTTACAGTTTCAAATGCTATAGCCAAGCCCAATGTCACTCTCTCTTCTTGTGCCTGCCAATTCAGATGTAGAACTTTTTTTCTTTTAAGATTTATTTATTTATTATATGTAAGTATACTGTAGCTGTCTTCAGACACTTTTTTTCTTCTCTCTCCGGCCCTGCTCCCTCCAGCCCAAAGATTTATTTATTTATTATATGTAAGTACATTGTAGTTGTCTTCAGACACCCTAGAAGAGATCTCATTGTGGATGATTGTGAGCCACCATATGGTTGCTGGGATTTGAACTCAGGACCTAAGGAAGAGCAGTCAGTGCTCTTAGCCTCTGAGCCATCTTTCCAGCCTCAGATGTAGAACTCTTCAGTACCATGTCTGACTGCATTTCACCATGCTTCCTATCATAACAGTAATGGACTAAACCTCTGAGCTGTAAGCCAATTAAATCAAGAGTTTCTATGGTTCTGGGGTCTCGTCCCAGCACTAGAACCCCTAACTAACACCCTCGCCTGAAACCCTCCTCTTGCGCCTTTTCCTATTAACATGGCATATTCTTTCAGAATCTCCTCCCTTTGCCTACTCCTTTCTTCACACCCTCAGTCAGATTTGGGCCCTGAAGCTGCCCAAATCTTCTTTCTCTCAGTCTATGATGCTTCTGAGAAATACTCCTATGTAGAAACGTTTGATGGAAAGCAGTGTTCTGAAGTACCCGTGAGGGTGAACAGTGAGAGCCAGCTTAAGCTGTGGATAGATTGAAGAGATCATGGATCAGGCCCTGGAGCATGTGTGGTTGGTTAGACACATCTCACTGTGGAAGAAGGAGCTTGGGGAGAAGCTTCTATGTCATTCCCTGTGGGTAGAAGCTATGGCAGAGTGAGGTTGGAGGTCAAGGGGTGACCTGCTGCTCTCTTACCTCTCCTTACGGAGACTCCAGGTCTCTGAAAATCTGTAGAATCCCCCCTCCTGGAACAACCTAGGAGTAAGTGGGTGGTTTCTCTGCTCTTGCTGTACCTTTATCTCGGTTCTCTGGATACTTGGGGAATACAGTTGGTCTCTCTTTGAGTGCTTAAGGGCAATCAATACACACCAAACTGAAAAGAAAGTCATTCTAGCTGGGTGGTGGTGGAGCACACCTTTAATCCCAGCACTTGGGAGGCAGAGGCAGGCAGATTTCTGAGATCAAGGCCAGCCTGGTCTACAGAGTGAGTTCCAGGACAGCCAGGACTACACAGAGAAACCCTGTCTTGAAAAAACAAACAAACAAACAAAATCATTCTATGTGCTTCTCTTAGTGGGTCTGTCCGCAAGATCCGCCTTCCTTATAGCGGCATCAAGATCATATAGCAGAGAATGTGGTCTTTATTCTTCCATAAAACCAGGCTCAAACCTCAGCTCTGCTAATTACTGTATTCTTGTGCATAGAACCCAACTTCTCTGACTGTGCTCTCCAGTCTTAGTTCGGGATGTAAAGCAGAAGCAGAGCACTGCCTGTGTGCGTCAGGCACTGCCTGTGTGCGTCAGGCACTGCCTGTGTGCGTCAGGCATTCAGGAGTGCACTGCTCTCCCATGGCCTGTCCAGCCCATTGCCAGGCTCCAGCTGGGCCTGCTCTCTCCACTCTGCTTCTTAAGGAGACTGGGTTCTCCCGGTTCTTTTGCCCTGGATGTGGAAAAATTCTCTTTCACTCTAGTTAAACTGTCATGAGGTTGGGATTTTTCAAAAGGAATTCAATTAAATAAAGTCAAAATCTAGAATGAAGAGGTGAGTTAAAGTAGGGGTTGGGGAGTGGTATGCAGCAGATGTTTGTGGTCATGACATGCTAAGTGCTGGCCTCAGATAAGCTCAGGTGGCCCAGTTTCCCAGCCACGTAGGCTTCAGTCTGTTGTCATCCCCCTGCCTACCAACTTCAGTGTCCTCTTCTCAGCTCATATGTCTGTCTGTACACTGGTTCTCAGTCCAGCCTGCTGCTTTGAGTCTCTTCAGAGTGTCTGTCAACATGTAGACTTGGTGTGTGTCTCTTCTGGACCTTCTGGTTCCTGGCCCCTTGTAGGAACAGTGAGCCCGTGCATTCTTTAGATGTCGCCCATCATAACCCTTGCAGCATCTTTATCAGAGGATGCTGTGCATTCTCATATTACAGTCACAGTTTCCCTACACAAACGTGTCTCCTCTCCTCTTTAACCTCCTCTTTTACCTGTTTCCATGGTAAATGCCATCATTTTTTACTTTTAATTGTATTTCCCTTTTTTAAAAAAAAGATTTAGTTTTAGTTATGCATCCCCGTCTCTGTCTGAGCGTGTACACGTGAGTGCTTGGTGGCACCAAAGGAGGCCGGAGGTGTTGGGTCCCCAGTCCAGGTTAATAGGCAGGGGAACTGAACTCAGGTCTCTTGCAAGAGCAGTGAGTGCTTTTAACCACTGAGCCATCTCTCTAGCCCTTAGCTTCATTTTCCAAAATTCCAACTTACAGGAAGAAAAGGCAGGTATACGGAACAGTCATGTAACCTTCACTTGAGGCCATGGTCTAACAGTCTCCTTCAGTGATTAACTGGCCATGTGTCCCTGTCTCTCAGGTGTCTCTCAGGTGTTGTTCACCCTGCTAACAAGGTAGTGAACAATAGAAACACACTTGCTGGGAGTGGAAAGAACCAATTTGTCATACTCTGTATTCTGCTTCTCTGAGGTAATTCCCCTCTTCTCCTTTCATAGGGTGATTTCTTCCTGAGGGTTCAGTCCCTTTACTCTTTTTCTTTTTTTAAGATTTATTTTATTATTTACATGAGTACACTGTTGCTGTCTTCAGACACACCAGAAGGGGACATTGATCCCATTACAGATGGTTGTGAGCCACCATGTGGTTGCTGGGAATTGAACTCAGGACCTCTGGAAGAGCATTCGGTGCTCTTAACCACTGAACCATCTCTCCAGCCCGCCTTTACTCTTATCTACCTGCCCTGTGCTCTGACCTCACTGAAGCCTCTGCCACCTCCCGTCTCTGGTTCCTTGTGTGACCTGAGTCTTCCCCCTCCTCCCTGTAGTTGTTTACCCACAGAGCCCTAGTTTCTGGATGATGCGATACCCTCTTGAGTCAGTTTGGATTTTTTCTTCTGCCCCATGGAGATGGCGCCACTTTAGAAAGCTGCTCACTGTCTGGTGATAGCCCCGGAGGTGCTTACGTGTGGTTGCAGACGCAACCACCTGGGCCGCTGCTCAGCTTCCCGCTCTTGCCAAGCTGGCTCGGCTCAAATGCCTGGTAAACAAATTCTTATTCTGTCAATTCCTGTTCACTCCACTGCCTGAGCACATCAGGGTGTGGAAATTGTGGTTGCACCTAGGGATCTGGTGACAGTTGATGTGCAACCTGCTCTCATGGTTAGCCACAGTGAAAGCAAGACAGGACCTCATTCCCCAACACTCTCAGGTCTTATGGATTTCAGATGTTTTCCCATGGAGCTTTGCATGACACTCTGGCCTTTTTCTTTTGTGCAAAACACTGGCACTGTTTGTTTGTTTGTTTGTTTGTTTAGAAACACCTCCAGAAAGCCAGGAAAGTGTTTCTCTAGTTGGGTATTTAGTATTTTGTTTGTTTGTTTGTTTGTTTTTCAAGACAGGGTTTCTCTGTATAGCTCTGGCTGTCCTGGAACTCACTCTGTAGACCAGGCTGGCCTCGAACTGGGATTAAAGGCATGCACCACCACCGCCCAGCAGTACTATTTTGTGCCTCTGTTTCTCAAAGCTGACCCATTGCATGTCCATTCTAGTGGGCCAGCACACAGGAAAGAGAGGGTGAAGGGAGGTCCTAAGGCTTTCTCACTTTGTGTTTGAGATGGGGTCTGATTGTGACCCATACAGGATAGGCTCCTGCATGAGACGGGCTGGCCTCTAACCTGACTTGATTAGTTTTGTGAACATGAGCTGATACAGTAGCTCTGTGAACATGAGCTGATACAGTAGCTCTGTGAACATGAACTGATACAGTAGCTCTGTGAACATGAGCTGATACAGTAGCTCTGTGAACAGAAGTCTCATAACTTCTCCAAGCCCACTTTCCCTACTTGAAATTGGACAAAATAGAACTTCTCTATAGAGTTGCTAAATATTAAACTAGTGAACACTTAAAACAGTGTCTATTATGTGACAAGTTGTAAATCAATGAGGTTGACTTTCCTTTTTTTTTTTTTTTTTTTTTTTTTTTTTTTTTTTTTTGTTTTGTTTTGTTTTGAGATTAAGTTTCATGTAGCCCAAGCTGGCCTTGAACTTGCTTAAGTACATGATCCCAAACTCCTGATTCTGCTGCCTCCAATTCCCAGTTACTGGGACCACAGGCAAGAGCCACCATGCCAGCCAGGTTGTATTATTTGACTATTTGAGCAGTGAGGACTAAGTGATGTCATCTGTTTGCAGTAGTTATCACAGTCTCTATGTAGCTCAATTTTAACTTCAAAACAAAACAAAAAAACAAAAACAAAAAAACAACACTCCCATATAACCTAGATGGTGACTTTGTGGATTTTAGTTTAACATAGATGAAGTATTTTTTTCTTTTTCTTTTTCTTTTTTTTAAGATTTATTTATTCCGGGCAGTGGTGGCGCATGACTTTAATCCCAGCACTTGAGGGCAGAGGCAGGCAGATTTCTGAGTTCGAGGCCAGCTTGGACTACAGAGTGAGTTCCAGGACAGCCAGGGCAACACAGAAAAACCCTGTCTCGAAAAAACAAACAAACAAACAAAAAACAAGATTTATTTATTTATTTATTTATTTATTTATTTTATGTATGTGGGTACACTGTTGCTGCCTTCAGACACACCAGAAGACAGCATCAGATCCCATTACAGATGGTTGTGAGCCACCATGTGATTGCTGGGAATTGAACTCAGGACCTCTGGAAGAGCGGTCAGTTCTCTTAACCACTGAACCATTTCTCCAGCCTGGAGAGTCTCTCCAAGACTGGGCAGGGAGACTTCCCTTCTGGGTCTGCAGAAAGAAGAAAAGAGACAAACAGATGTAGTCTTGGGCTGGGGAAGCCTGCACAGCAGGAGGGGTTGGCGGAGCTGTCTGTCCTCTGCACACTGACGTGTCCCTACGTGTCCCTACGTTGGTGCTGATGCAGTCTTTTCCTTTGTAGGTTTCACAAGCTAGTCTGGGGAAGCTGTGGCAGTGGGCTTCTGGAAAACTCTGGGGTTCTCGCTGGTGGAGGAGACAGTGGCATGCTTACTCTGTACAATGTGCCCCACATCCTTTCTTCAGGGAAGGAGCCCTTGATTGCTCAGAAACAGAAGCACACAGGAGCTGTGAGAGCCTTGGACTTTAATCCTTTCCAGGTACTGTGTCTCAGCTGATCAGACCTGGTCAAGGCATGAGGACGCATGTCTGAATCGAAGCGCTCTCTTGTGGCCTCCATGCTGTAGCTCTGAACTGTAATGGGAGAGGCTCTGGGTCTTCCAAATGCGGGCCTCCTCCTCCTCCCTTTCTGAGGTGGGAGTGAGGGGGTCTTTAGAAATATCTTTTATTCACACAGGGCAATCTTCTGGCCTCAGGAGCCAGTGATTCTGAAATCTTCATTTGGGATTTGAACCACCTCAGTGTCCCAATGACACCTGGATCCAAGTCACAGGTGAGGGGCTCCCTCTCCCTCTGACCCAGGGTTGCCTCAGGGTGTACAGCCAGGTTTTCCCGGGTAAAGTTTTGAATTCTGGAGCCAGCAGACTAACAGAGATTTCAGGCTTTACCACTGGAGGGCAATAAAACTCCACACACAAACACTCTACTAGCCACCTCAGAATCGAGAGAGGGCACATAGAACAATTGGTTCAGGGTGGTTGTTCGATGGTCAAAGAATTCCCAGAAGGAAGTGAAGGGTAGGGGGATCAGAAGACACCAAGGCAGGCAAGGAGTGATATGTATCATTGTTGTGGGGAGAGGGCTGGCTAGGCCCTGCACTCTGCAGGACACACCACCATCGCTTTGTCGTGAGGAGGGGCAGCCCTATCTCTGCTCTACCTCTGAGTGTCGCTCTGTGGCTTTCCTCTGGGTGTGCCTCCTGTGCCAGTCTGTAGCTTGGATTATCTTTTTGCTTTTCTCTGTCTTGCACTTTATCATAAAGTAATTTGGATTGGCTGGCACTTGTTACCCTGAAAGTCACAGTGTTCTTCCTGCCTCATATTCTCAGGAGCTCTTTGTACCTCTTTCCTCTCTCAGATTTCTCCTCCTCCTCCTCCTTTGTCCTACAGATGCGGGGGGG
>NW_022196904.1:175725491-175738627 GCF_008632895.1 Mastomys coucha | reverse complement strand
GGGGGGAGTACTTTTCAATCTTGACTCTATACTTTCAGGAGAATTTTGGCTTAGAGCTAAAGCCAGGTGTGCCAGCCATTCCCTCCCACTTCCCTCCCCGTACTGTAAGCATCTTTCTTGGAAAATGTAGTCCCAGTTCCTGAGGCAGTTAGTGGGAGGAACGTCTTGCCTCCTTTCAGCTTCCTGTGGGCTACTGGGAGGAGCGAAATGGTAGATGTCACCTAATTCAGGGGATGGCAGGTTGTCTCTTTCACCGTCTTGCCTCAGAACCCCCCAGAAGACGTTAAAGCATTATCTTGGAACCGCCAAGTCCAGCACATTCTGTCTTCTGCTCACCCCAGCGGGAAGGCAGTTGTGTGGGATCTCAGGAAGAATGAGCCGGTCATTAAAGTCAGCGACCACAGCAGCCGGGTGAGTAGTGGCCAGAACACGGCCTGCTCTCTGGCTTCCCTCAAGCCAAACAGTGAAAGCTGCTCTTGCTCAGGACGGGGATCCATTCTCAAGTGTGGATTCAGCCCCATAGCAGAGTTCTTATAAACAAGTGAATGCTTGGGAAGCTAAGCAGCTGACCTGGATTCTTGTCACATTCCTTGTTTGTTCATGGCCCCCCACTTATTGCTGAGGAGACATAGGGTACCCTCAGAGTAGTCTCATTCCAACTGGGCAGAACGGGTTCATAATCTGAGGGGTTAGGTTACATTACCCACTGGGATCATCTTTGTTAACAGATGAACTGCTCAGGCCTGGCCTGGAGCCCAGACGTAGCCACTCAGTTAGTGCTGTGCTCAGAGGATGACCGGCTGCCAGTGACTCAGCTGTGGGACCTGCGCTTTGCTTCCTCCCCCCTGAAGGTGTTGGAGAGCCACAGCAGGTAACATCTCAAACTCTGTTCACACATTTGGGCCTCAGTTAGCCACGGACATCTTCCATGGCTTCAAAGACATTGCAGAGGACATAGCTGTATCACTAAGAGGAGTTCCTTTGGAGCCTAGGCTTATGGGGAAGAGCTGGGATTCCATATAACTTCCAGAGATAGATCATGAGAAATATTTGAGCCAGTTGACCCTTGTTAGTTTCTATCACTATAATAACTTCCAGAGGTAATTAACTTATAAAGAAAGAGCTTTGTTCTCTGCTCATGATTGATTAGTGTCCTTAGTTTGGGGGCTTTGATGTGGCAGCAAATTATGGCAGGAGTGTATAGGGAGAAAAGCCATTCACTACATGGCGAGGGAGCAAAAGAGAAGTAGGAAGAGGTCAGGTCCCAGCATCTCCTCCACAGCCTTCTTTCAGAGACCCACAGACCTCTCCCTGCTGCATCTGTCCTGTACTAGGAGGGTCCTAGGTTCTGCTCTGAGAACAGTGTTCATTTCTCTGAGTGGGGAGCCTCCAGCCAGACCTCTTAGTAAAAGCAGCTTGGCTCCTATCTCTCCAGGAAGACCTGTCCCCAAAGCTGCAGTTCTTGGGCCCACAGCAGAGGAAGCGGGTCCACAATGTATTTTAACCAGGGGCCCACGTTGTCTTTATTCTTCCTTTAGCTCTCTCTCCCTCTCTCTCTCTCTCTCTCTCTCTCTCTCTCTCTCTCCCTCTCTCTCTCTCTCTCTCTCTCTCTCTCTGTCGTGTGTGTGTGTGTGTGTGTGTGTGTGTGTGTTTTGTTCCTTAGGAGATGTCTACATGTTTATTGAGACAGTCTCATCACTGAGTCTTAGGCTCGCCAACTAGGGATGGTTGCTTAGCCACTCAACCCCAGAGATCCTTGTGCTTCTGCCTCCCCAGAATTATATGGACTTGCCAAGCTTGTTACATGGGTGCTAGTGACCCACCTCAAGTCCTCACACCTGGACGGCAAGCACTTCACCAACTGAAGTGTCTTCCAGGCCCCTCCTTCAGGACTTTTGAGAGTTAGGTCTTTCCTAGGGGCTAAAAGTGTCCCAGGAATGGATGTTTGAATGATTCCTACTAATTGATGATTCTACTCTCACTGCTGAAAGTCAGCAGGGTGGTGCAGTGCATAGCGCTCGGGCTGTGCTGTGCTGTGGACCTTGGCTAGGCCACGGTCTAATAGATACTCACTTTTCAAAGCTTCGTTTTCTCCTTTGAAAAATTAAGTTAGATCATCTGTTAGAGCCATATCTGAGACATACAAGGGGCCCACTCAGGGCTGGCTGCACAAACACTGGTTCTCTTTGTTTTCATTTTTTAGGGGCATCTTGTCGATGTCCTGGAACCAGGCGGATGCTGAACTGCTGCTTAGCACTGCCAAAGACAACCAGATTTTTTGCTGGAACCTGTCAAGTGGTGAGGTAGGCCGGTCCTGCTATGGGCATGCTGTAATGGAGACCCGATTGCAGGGGAATCCCAGCTACATGTCCCAGTGTCAATTATGGTTCCTCATGGTAGCACTTTCTTGTGGCAGGTGGTCTACAAGCTACCCACACAGAGCAGCTGGTGCTTTGACATTCAGTGGTGCCCTGCGAACCCTCCGGTGTTCTCTGCTGTCTCCTTTGACGGCTGGATCAGTTTGTACTCTGTGATGGGTAGGAGCTGGGAAGCCCCGCACATGAGGCAGGCTGACAAGGTTTGAAGGGCTTGGTAGAGAGTGCTGGAGGGAGGAGAGAAGGGCACATAGATTGAGAAGAAATGGGAGCTCTTGAAGAGAGAGGGAGGCCAGGCTGTGGGTTTTAGAGGGCTCTATCTTGTCTTAGGTTCCTGACTTCCTCAAAGGAAGCATCTAACCTCTTGTTATTCACGATGGACCTCTACTTTGGGTCTGTTGTCTCACACTATGGGCTGGCATAGCTCCCTCTCTGCTGTGTATCTACTTTGCCGTCACACTCCAATGCAGACTTTAAATATCGCTGGCCAAGAGGCTTAGACACCAGAGTCTCCCATCCACTTTCAGCCTTAACCCCATCTCCTAGACTGTGGGAGTCTGCCCCAGAAGGTCAAATTGGGCATCACAAGGATTCATCTCAAAACTGAGTTTGTAGGAAGAGTTCTTCCCTGAGATGTCTCTCAATACTGGTGACACGGGTGGCCTTTCTCTCTAGATTTCCTCTTCCTTTAGCAAAGGCCAGCCTCTCCCACCACTGCAGGTGCCTGAGCACGTGGCTCACACGTCATTAATTCCTCCATTGAAGAAGCCCCCCAAGTGGATGAGAAGGCCGGCAGGCGTTTCATTTGCTGTAAGTGCCAGCAGTGTGTGCAGCGTTTGTGTGCAGTGCCTCTCGTGTGCCCAGCAAGGAGCCACATTCAGGAGGTTTGTTCCCAGTGCATGCTCAGATCAGATTCCACTCTGCCTCTCAAGCAGATGCATAATGTAGATTCTCCCTTTACCCTCACCGTTCTGCAATCTGGCTCATCTGCCAATCCTGTTGAAGAGAAATCTACTGCTTTAGACCTTATGCTTATGATAAAGAGCCTGAGATTCTTCCTGAGGTTTCTGTAACTCCTAGATATCTGGACTGGTGGCAAGGAATATAGGAAGGAAAGAAAAACACAGATTTTATCCTGCTGTCCGTCTACCCAAAGGTTTTGAGCTTCCCCTGCCATATAGACCTAAGGCTAAACATGCTCAGGCTCCATTTACCTTCTCCGTGACTTTTCCCTTCTCATTCTCATACATTCCTTGTATTTCAGTTACATATGACTTCATTTCTGCCCCATGAACAACTCCTCACCTCTCTTGTATCTTATCCGTCAGCTTCTCCCATTTCCACTGAATCCCGTAGTGGACTTTGAGGACCTCATCCTGAAATACCACCTCCTCCTCCATCCTTATCCCAGTTAACCTTAGCTCCATTCTATTGACATTTGTACTCCTGTAATTCTGTATTATATTTTGTATGGCATATATCATATACAGCATATCATATGTGTCTGGAGACCCTAATAATAGATTCCTTAAGGCTAGGTTCTACCTTGTCGATTTTTATAGCTGCAGAGGAGAGCTTTTCAAACTCGAGTGTGAATAAAGGTCACTTGAAGATCTTACTATAGCTCAGGTTCTGGTTCAGTGGCTCTGATTCAGGCCTCAAGATATCCAATTTCCCAGCAAGCTTCCAGATGCTATCTTTGCTGCTAGTCTGAGGACCAATGCTTTGAGGAACAAGAAGGTCCTGAAGTGCCTAACAAATACTTTAGCTACTGGGTTTGATTAGGGAAAGGATGTCTAAAAGGAGACATTTGGGGGGCCGATGACATGGCTCAGCGGGTAAGAGCACTGACTGTTCTTCCAAAGGTCCTGAGTTCAAATCCTAGCAACCACATGGTGGCTCACAACTACCCATAATGAAAGCTGACACCCTCTTCTGGTGCATCTGAAGACAGCTACAGTGTACTTACATATAATAATAAATAAATCTTTTTAAAAATAAAAAAAAAAAACAAAAAAAGGAGACATTTTTACATGTAGAGTCAGTGGTCTTATTACAAAGAAATGATTAGCATGCTCAAGAAGGAATGCCTTCTTAAAATACCAGGAGTGAGCACCGTGGGTGTAGCTCAAGAGGGGTCTTGCTTAGCGTGCCCATGCCCTGGGCTGAAATCCCCAAGGACTGTCACCACCAGCAGCAGAAATGGCTGGAGCGCTGGAGTGAAGAGTTCTTGTCATAGCTCTGCTGTCAGTTAGGTTAAAGAAGTCATTTATCCCCTCAGGACTTCAGTGTCTTACTTGTAAGACAAAAGCAGGAGGGCCAGAGAAGGCTTTAACACTGCCAAATGTTAATTAATGACTTAAGTGGTTTTGTAGAGAACTAAGCTGCAGTCTAATGTTTGTTCTATAGGTGATATGATTCTGGCTGGGAACTTCATGAAGGGAATGGGGTTTAGGAAGGGGAATAAAGACTACTCAGGGGCTGGAGCAGCGTGCCACTCCTGGGAACACACTGGAGGAACTTGAGGGTTTCAAAATGACTGATGTTACCCTCACCCAGCTTCTGGTATTATTGTCTGGGGTGTGGCCTGGTGACTGAAGAGCTTTCCAGGACCTGTACTGTGTGGCCAGGATTGCCAATGGTCAGAGAAAGAATTACCAAAATTCTAATTTTGTGCCATGTGTTTGATTTGTGCCAAGTATCAGATTTGTCTGACTGCCTCAAGTGAAGTGGTATGGTAGGTAAATGAAACTGCCTGCAGTTTCACTAACTGGGTTCTCTCAGCCAGGAGGGAATAAAGGACCTGAAATAGAGGGTTTAAAATGCAAAGAGAAAACACGAAGCCAAGTTGCGTCCCAATCAAGGCTCCACTTTACTCAGAAAAAGCCAGGGTTTTTATAGGAGAAACCGAAACCAAGTGTCTAGATTATACTGCAAAGAAAGTTCAGGTGCCAAAGTCCCCAGGTTCAGAAGATCTTCAGGTGGTGGGTGTGCTCAGGCGTTGGGCATGCTCAGGTGGCTTCAAAGATGAACTGACAGTCAACAGAGAGCATCTGTCTTAGCTCCCAGGTGTTATCCCCCAAGCAAAAGCTACCAGAAGTCCGATGGCTGAAATGAAAGGGGAAGGTTACAGGTAAAGGCACAGAAGGCGGGTAAGGTGGGCAATTTGAGAGTGTGGAACACTCATATAAATAAAGCTCATATAAAGATAGATACTGGGGTAGACATGTTTGGCCCTAACTTTTGGGGCTTTCATGCATACCAGAGGAGTGTAAGTATTCTCCTGTGGTCTGCCAAACCATTATACAGTCTCGGGTAGCAACAGGGTGCTGTGAGCAACGAGAAAGGCTCTAAACCTTGGATTGGAAGACTGAAAGAAGACAAGGGCTAGCAAGCACTCTAGTAATATAGTCTGTGATAGTACCATGTTGTTTAGGCCATGTGCTGGGAGACGGTGGTACTGAACTGGGAAGTGGGAGAGAGTACCATGTGGTGACATTTTAAGCTGGTGATAGTAAGATTGCTATAGTATCCATTCGGCCCTCAATTCTTGATCCTGTTTCATCCTAGCAACTTTCTGTTGGTTTCCAGTGTCTTAGTCATTATTCTGTTGCTGTGCAGAGACGCCATGACTAAAGGTTATAAAAGACAACATTTAACTGGGGGCCTGCTTGCAGTTTCAGAGGTTTAGTTCATTATCATCATAGTGGAGAAGTATGCCAGCATACAGGCAGCCATGATAGCTGAGAGCTCTACCTCTGGATCTGTAGAGCAGGAAGAGAGAAAGCCATTGGGCCCGGCTTGGACCCTTGAAACCTCAAAATCCACCACGGTGACATACTTCCTCCAACAAGACCACCTCTACTCCAACAAGGCCACACCCTCAATCCTTCCCACGTAGTGCCACTCCTTAGTAACTGAGCACTCAAACATATGAGCCTATGGGGGCTATTCTCATTTGAACCACCATAGTCTCCAAGGCTTGCTCAACAGATAGCTTGCTCTGAAATCTTGTTAGCTATTGGCTTGAAAATGTAACCTTTTTCTTTCTCACATTGCCTTGCCAGTTTGGGGGAAAGCTGGTTACTTTTGGCCTTCCCGGCTCCCCCGTCCAGCGGGTGCCACAGCCTTGCCCACACCCTGTCTTCATCAGTCAAGTCATCACAGAGTCAGAATTTCTGACTCGGTCAGCTGTGCTGCAGGAGGCCTTGGGATCCGGAAATCTCCTTAAGTACTGTCAGAGCAGGATTCAGCAAGCTTCACTGCCATGTGAGAAGATGCTCTGGCAGTTTCTGAAGGTGGGAGGCTTGAAGCCAGCTGCCCTGTCCTGAGACCCAGAACTCCAGCCCCATCACCTCCAGGAGACCTGAGAAGCACACTGCGACCCTTTTCCCTGACTCGGGATTTTGCATATCCTCTGGACACAGTCTTTACTCTTTTCTAGAAGCTCAGAGCCCACTTACAGTGGCTGGGCGGGGTGGTGTGCCATTGCTGCTGGTGGTGTCCTGACACTTTGCCAGCCAAAGTGGATGCTTTCATGCAGTCACACCAAAGGAAAGGTTCACTGGAGAGATACATGGACATAAGCAAGTTTCAGATTTGTTTGAGGTAGCCCAGGGCAGGTCCCTGTTAGGCCACTCCACCTGAGCATCAGGGGTGCGGTTCTAGTCTTTGCTGTGTCAAGTTATAATATGGAGGAGTGAGTGCTTATCAGAGGTGTGAGAGGTAGCTTGTGGCAAAGTGCTTACCTAACATGCATAAGGCTTGGGACTACCTCTCTGCCTCTCTGTCTCTTTCTGTCTTTATCTCTTTCCCTCTCGCTTGCTCTCATACACACATGCATTCACAGACACACTCACATGCAAACACACACAAAAGCATATGTATACATACTTATATGTGCCTACACACATACACATAAAAAATAAGTAAATAAATGTAAATTAAAATACCCAGAGCTTTGGAGGGCTATTTCCAAGGAAGAGTATGGAAGGAGGATGAGGGCAAGAGAGGTAAGAAAGATTATAGTCAGAATCTATGGTTCAGTATGGGAGAAACAAAGAGTGGGCTAGGCTGGGCCTGCTTCTTGGCCCTTGGTGTCAGCAATTTGGTGGGAAGCTGACTTTGGGCACTGTTCCTGTGCATCCTCTGCCAGTGTCTTCTCAGCCCTGCATTTAGGTCCCAGGGCCACTGCAGGTTACACTTGGCATCAGTCTCCTCAGGGTGTGGAGACCAGGGCAGTGTCGGTGGCACTCTTGTGTGGTGTGGTTTTTCAGTATTTCATGCAACAATTCAGAGTTCCCTTCAGCTCCCCGGGCAGCTCAGATGCAAAGAGATGATCCAGGTAGACACAGACAAATGTGTGAGGTGCCCTGGCTTGCAAGCTGCTTGGATAGAAAAGCAGCCAAGTGTCAGTTTCAGAGTCCCCTTAGGGATACGTCCAGTACCCATAGTCTGTGAAGCCAGAAATCCTGACATGGTATTCATATAGGTTATTTATAATTTACCCAGTTCCAGGCCAGGTGCATTAACCAATCAATTACAAGCAGTAGGTCCTCTAAATAGCCAGTGTTTTACTCTCGTTGGGTTAGTTAGGAAGTCAAGTTAGGAAGTCAATTGAAGGTACAGTTCTCATGTCAGTGTGGCAAAGGGTGTGATAATACTGTCCACGGCCCAATCAAAACCAGCGCGGAAGAAAGGTAAGAGGTGGTGCTGCTGTTTTGAGGGTACTTGGATGGTCCGTGGGGCCGTCTGTGAGGGTACACTGGTACAGATGTCCCTCACAGTAGAGAACGGTCGTTTACATTCATTTGATGGAAATGTTTTTGTATTTGTGGTTCCTTAGGTGACCTTAGAGCACAATTCCAGGCTGAAATTCCTCAGGCTGTTAGGTTACAGCAGAGATGAGCTTCAGAAGAAGGTAGGCATAATCCTGCTAGGGGACTCTGCCCCAGGACACCTGGCCTTAATCCATCACTAATGTGTAGCTTACCTCCTGGAATTAGGCCTTTCTCTGAAAAAGTGGGTGAAGGATCTTGGAGAGTTTGGGGCGGGTGAATGGGGAACATCAGACTTGTGGGAGACTAACTGGCATTCATAAGGGTCTCCACACAGGTGGACACATGCCTGAAGAGTGACTCGAAATCACAGGAAAGCCCTCAGCCTGAGGCAGTTGACCTCAAAAGTGACAGATCGCTCACCCCTTGCACCCAGGTATGGTTGGAGGTCGGGAGCCTGAGTCAAGGACGCACAGGAGACCTGCCTTCTAGGGAACATTCTCCTGGTCCTCTTACTTATTCTCAATGAGCTTCTGGAGAAGTCTTTGCTCGCTTGGAGCCAGCGTAGAACACAGAGCCCACGGGGTGCTTCCCAAGCCGCCCCCGTGCATTCTTTTAGTTTTATCTACCAGGACGCAAATGGTAGAGCTCTTGCCTCCAGCATGCTCTCTGTGTTCTGGCTTCAGTTCCTACCCAGTCACACCTGCCCCTCTGTGTACAGGCCTCCACACACACCGCCGAGGAAGCCTCTGCATCCTCTGCCTTCTTTGATGAGCTGGCACCTCAGAGCCTGACTCCCTGGGAGATCCCCACCACAGAAGGTACCCTGGCCCTGGACGAGCGGAGACCACTGCATGGGAGCAGATGGGCCCAGAGGTTTTGGTTTTAACAGTCACTCATTCTCCCTTGCCTCCCACCTAAAATGTCAAATACTGGTCGGCCTTTTCCAGCTAGTGAGTGCTGCACTCTCTCTAGTGACCGGGCCTTTCTATGGATGGCCTTCTTCTAAGGGCTTTTTTCCTATTCCTTAGTTTTCTTGTTAAAAAAAAAAAAAAACAACAAACAAACAAAAAACAAAACAAAACTGTGACCTTGCCCATGTTACACAGGCACACATCCTGCCTGTGATCCTGCACACAAGGCCCTCCCTGATTTGAATCCTGTTTTAGAAAGTTAGAGTTGGCCCAGGGCATCCCTAGGATACCACATTCTGTCGCCCAGAAGTAAAGCATGTGGAGGGGTGGGGGTTTTGTGGATCCAGACTGTCTGAGTTAGAGACAGTTTGCAGATGTGCTTCCAATATGTCACAGAGGAGGCCTTCACACCTCAACTGCCCTCTGGAACCAGAGGGGGGACGTACTGTGGGCCTTGGGCAGGAAGCGAGTATGTGAGGGCCAGTGAGTGAGGAGGTGATGCACTGTCTGCAGACACTGATGGACTCCTGAGCCAGGCCCTGCTGCTCGGGGAACTGCGGGCTGCTGTAGAGCTGTGTTTGAAAGAAGAACACTTTGCTGATGCTATCATCCTGGCTCAGGCTGGGGATGCAGAGCTGCTCAAGTGGACCCAAGAGCGCTACCTAGCCAAGAGGAAAACCAAAACCTCCTCGGTACTTCCGGTCACTCAGGAGAAGAAGGGAGGGATAGCTTGGACCTGGACAGGTGGATGCCCCTTGGGACTGGTGTGTGAAGTCTATCTGTCTCTACTCTAATGACCCCTACTTCATTGCTAGCCATGCTGAGCATTCTCACATGAGTGGCTCTATTGGAACATCCCTGCTGACTGTGCTGGATGGAAGGCTGAGGGTCTCTCCCTTTCTGCCCAGTACAGCTTCTAGCCTGTGTTGTAAAGAAGAATTGGAAGGACCTAGTATGTACCTGTAGCCTGAAGAACTGGAGAGAGGCACTGGCCTTGCTACTGACATATTCAGGGCCAGAGAAGTTCCCTGAGCTCTGTGGTAGGTGTGACTCCAGCGTGCAGCAACAGATTTATGCAAAGAGGAGGCAGAGGGCAGGCCAGCCTGGGCTCCAGAAGGAAGGGCGCAGCCAGGAGAGGGGTTGAAGCCTCTTGTTTCCTGGAGGCATCCTTTATGTTCTGTCTTATTTCTTTGTCACGAGGCAAACTCTTTGTCTCTATAGAGCAAGTTTAGCTTAAAAGATTTATCTTTTATTTTTTATTTATATATTATGATTATTTTGCTTGCATATATATAAGTGAATGTACCATGTGTATGCCTGGTTCCCATTGAAGGAGGAAGTAGACAGATTCCCTGGAACTGACGTTGTAGTTTGGTGTGAGCTGCTGAGTGGGTTCTGGAAATCGAACCCAAGTCCTCTGTAAGAGTGGTATATGCTCTTTGTCATGGGGCCATCTCTCTCCCCTGAGTTGTCTTAAAGCCATTGAGGACTCTTATCTGAGAGCTCACAGTCTTCCACTAGTTTCCAGATGTGCAGGGAGAGTATAGCATAGGGAAACTGTGTTGGTAAACAAGTTTGCATCTCTCCGCAGACATGCTGGGAACTCGCATGGAGCAGGAGGGAGGCAGGATGCTCACCTCTGAAGCCAGACTCTGCTATGTGTGCTCAGGGAGTGTGGAGCGGCTGGTAGAGAGCTGGGCAAAGTTCCAGCCAGTCTGGAGTCCCATGGCTCTGCAGGTACCTCTTCTCTACAGAGTTCTGGCCACTCCAGGCTTTTAGGAGAGACAAGTGGTAGGGTTGTTCAGATCAGAGAGGTGAGACATCTGGGTAAGCTAGAGCCAAGTGTTAGGGAAGAGCAGAGGGCCCTCAGTGCCTAATGTCAGGAATAACCACCTTATTCCCTAGGATGAGCCTTCAGAAAATGTTCCCATTCAAGGACTCATCGTGTAAGTCAATCCAAAATTTGATAGTTTCTCTGAAACATCCCATGGACCTAAACTGTATCAGGTGTTCTGTGGGTAATCAGAGAAGGTGAAGGCTTGTGGGGAGTCTCCTATGACACCCATCAGAGTCTGGTTGATGACATACACTGGGAAGGGATAAAGAGGTGCTAAGAAGAGGCAGATGCATAGAAACCCGAGGCCTGGGTGCAGCCCACTGAGCCCAGTCTTCCTAGCGTAAGGAGTGCAGCCTTCTCCGTCATGTCTCTGTCATGTGACTGTCTGTTGCCTTCGCCATGGTATGTCCAAGTGCTCTTTTCCATGGTATGGCGTTCCTGAATGAGTCACTGGGACAGAGCAAGGCGTGCGTGGAAAACGTGATCACCTTCATCCTTGCCCCTGCAGGAGCTGATGGAGCAGGTGACAGTCCTCAGCAGGAGCCTGGAGCTCCTTCAGGGTTCTAACAAGATGAGCCCAGGTCCTGCCACAACACACAGGCTCACCCAGTATGCCAGTCTCCTGGCAGCCCAGGGCAGCCTGGCCGTTGCCATGAACTTCCTACCCAGCGACTGTATCCAGGTGAGAGTGGCCATGATAAAGAACACATCATCTTATTCATCCATCCAGCAGCACGCACAGCCATGTTTTACATCCCATACAGTGCTGTAGCGCCTAGGAGAGACAAGATCTTTCTCCTTTAGCAGCCCACAGTTGGCTGGGAGAGATCACCTATTAGTAACTTAGTGTCCTCACAGAAGATTGCACTGAGCCCTGTGGAACTGCAGGGAAGAGACGGCCTCCCTGGGAGAAGTGAAGGAAGGCTTTCCAGTGGCTAAAACAGCTGAATTAAACCTTCAGAGAGAAGTCCATGTGGGGCACTCCCGGCTCAGAGGATCGCCAGGAGGGAGGCATGCAAGTGTTTGGCAGGAATCAGGGAACTTTGGGTCTCTTTGGGTTACTAAAGAATACATAAACAGTCATCCAAAGTCTGATGTAAGAGAAGATGCTTGCTGGCTTTCATTTCCTAACCCAGCTCTTCCTTATTACTACTTTAGCCAGCAGTTCAGCAGCTGAGAGATCGACTTTTCCACGCCCAAGGTTCTACTGTCCTGGGCCAACAGGCTTCTGCTTTCCCTTTTCCTCGAGTTGCTGTAGGAGCTGCCCTCCATTCAAAAGAGACATCATCATACAGAATGGGATTGCAGCCTCCTCGCCAGGTAGGACATTATTCCTTAACTAGTTTATTCATTCAAAAGTATTTATTGTCATAGACACTTGGAATATTTTAGTGTCCAAAACCAGATGACAGTTCCTAGCTTCACAGAACTGTTCGAGCTTCAGCTATTTTTATTCTAGTAACTGTTTATTGAACAAACACCAGGATCTTAGAACATAAAGGACACAAATTATAATCTTTGCCCTCAAGTAGTTCATCTAGAATAGCCATGCTTTGTACGGAAGGGTGCTATGGGATTCTATAGAAGGAAAAGAAATTTCCTCTGTGTGTGTGTGTGTGTGTGTGTGTGTGTGTGTGTGTGTGTGTGTGTTGAGGAGTGAAGCAGCTCAGGAAATATTCTAGAATGGGCATGATGCTGATCATTTTAAAAAAGTATTTAAAAGATTTAAATTTTAAAAGGTTTATTTTTAAATTTTTATTTACCACATGCTTATATACCACATGTGTGCTAATGCCTACAGAGGTTGGAAGATGGTGCCAGATTTTCTAGCATTGGAGTTATAGGTGACTGTAGGCCACCTGATATGTGTGCTGGGAACTGAAGAGTTGAGAGTGGGCTAAGACTGACAACCAGGCATGGGTTGCATGGGTCGGACCTAGGCACTCTGTTTATATGTTATAGTTGTGTAGCTTGCTCTTCTTATGAGACTCTTAACAGTGGAAGCAGGACTGTCTCTGATTCTTTTGCCAGCTCTTGGGACCCTTTTCCTCCTACTAGGTTGCCTTACCCAGCCTTAAAACAAGGGTGTGTGTATGTGTGCCTAGTCTTATTGCTTGGCTGATGTCCCTGGGAGGCCTGCCCTTTTCTTAAGGGAAACAGGAGGAGTGGACCTGGGGGAGAGCAGAGGTGTGTGTGGCGGGGATTGGAAAGAGAGGAGGGATGGGACCTGGGG
>NW_022196904.1:175661516-175725481 GCF_008632895.1 Mastomys coucha | reverse complement strand
TGGGACCTGGGGGAGAGCAGAGGTGTGTGTGGGGGGGGGATTGGAAAGAGAGGAGG
This sequence comes from Mastomys coucha, assembly GCF_008632895.1. Classification (NCBI taxonomy): domain Eukaryota; kingdom Metazoa; phylum Chordata; class Mammalia; order Rodentia; family Muridae; genus Mastomys; species Mastomys coucha. The sequence goes on along the minus strand of NW_022196904.1, from coordinate 175,725,425 downwards.
GAGGGAAACTGTGGTCAGGATGTGATATATAAGAGAAGAATAAACAAACAAACAAACAAATAAATACCAGAGCCATTTCTCCATTTATCACACCACCTTTTAAAATTGTTATTTATTTATTTATTTTACATGCTGACTGAAGTTTCCCCTCCCATTTCTCCCCAAGTCCTTTCCTCGAAACTTTCTCACTCCTCCCCACCCTGTCTATGCCTCCCATGGCTATCAATTAGCCACAGCATATCAAGCTTCAGTAAGACTAGGCACCTCCTCTTCTATTAAGGCTAGACGAAGCAATCAAGTAGGGGTAGGGGTCCCAAAGACAGGCACCCGAGTCAGACACAGCCCCTGCTCCCACTGTTAGGAGTCCCACAAGAAGATCAAGCTACACAACTGTAACGTACGTGTTACATATGTGGAGGGTCTATGTCAGGCCCTTGCAGGCTTCCTGGTTGGTAGTTCAGTCTCTGTGAGTTCCTATGGGTCCAGCTAAGTTGATTCTGTGGGTTTCCTTGTGGTGTCCTTGACTCCTCTGGCTCCTACAAGTCTTTCTCCCCTTCTCCCACATGATTCCCCAAGCTCTGCCTGATGTTTGGCTGTAGTCTCTGCATCTGTTTCCATGGATACTGGTGCAGCTTCTCAGAGGACAACTGGGCTGGACACCAGCCTATGAGAACAGCATAAAATCACTAGGAATCACTTTAGTGACTTTTCTCCCCCAATTTGTGTTTGGTTCTATCTTAGGTGTCTGGGCTGTCCAGTCTCTGGGTCCTGGCCTGGCTCCAGGCAGTGTCAGGGGTGGGCTCCCCTCTTATGACCTCATGACTCTCAAGCTGGACCAGTCATTGGTTGGACACTCCCAAAATTTCTGTGCCATCTTTACCATCCTGTAGGCAGGACAAAATGTAGGCCAAAGGTTTTGTGGCTGGGTTGGTGTCCCAGTCCCTCTGCTGGAAGACTTGCCTGGTTACAGAAGATGGCTGGTTTAGGCTCTGTGTCTCCCATTTCTAGGAGTCTTAGCTAGGGTCACCCTCAGAGATTCCTGGGAGTCTCCATTGCACTAAATTTCTAGCTCATACCAGAGATCCACACCAGCCCCCCTCCAGTTGTCTCTTAAGTATTCTCTCTCTCTGTCTCCTCCTCCCCTCCCCTCCCTAACCTGATCTCACTTCCTTTTTAAAAGGTTGGGTGTTTTTGTTTTTGTTTTTGTGACAGGGTCCCGGTGTGTCTAGAACTCACTATGCAGACCAGCCTGGTCTTAAACTCATAGAGATATACAAGCTTCTACCTACTGAGTGCTGGGATTGAAGGCGTGCACCACCATACTGAACTTAGAAAAGAGATTTTTTAAAATGTATTATGTGTGTGTGTGTGTGTGTGTGTGTGTGTGTACATGTGTGCCACGGTGCAGGTGGAGAAGTCAGAACAAGCTGTGGAAACTAGGTCTCTCCTCCTACCATGTGGATCAGGCTGTCTCTCCAGCCCTCCACTGGATATTAAAGATTAAGTTACTTAGACAAGGGAATGGGAACCCAGACACCGAGGACAGATGTGCAAGCCCATTGAACCAAGAGGAAACAGCAGCCTTCAGATAAAGACCAACAAAACTTCAATGGGTTGTGGTCCTGGGATGAGGTTAAATAAAGGAAAGACTCGTGGGAAGTAGATAACGGAGAATCTGGCATTTTATACTAAAGAACTTCAGCTTGACCCTGGTTGCTACAGAGATGGGGCATGGGAGAAATGGCCACAGCACACCAGCTCCCTGACCTTTTCTCTCTTCCCAGGTCCCAGCTCCATCTGTGAGGCCGTCATTAGTGATGCCCTTCAGCCCCTCCCATCCTAGCCTTTCTCAGGGCTCCTGGACACAGTCCTCGAGTGACTACAGAATCCCTGGGCCCCAGGCAGCCCTGCCTGCTCATTTTGTCCCTGGAGTAAGGCCTGGTGAGTAAGGGAAGATCTCTTTGGGTGGAGTATGAGGTCTCAGGAAAGACAGACATACAGACAGACATACTGTCTCCCCAGCCCATGCTGATGTTGCCCAGAGAGGCCATTGCTTTATATGGGACAGCATCTTGTGTAACTCAGGCTAGCCTCCAACTTGCTGTGTAGCCAAAAATGACCTTAAATTGATCTGTCTGCCTCTGCCCCCAGTGCTGCAGCCACAGGAGTCTGCCTAGCTTGTTTTGTCTTTTAAACACATTCTATTAAATTCTATTTTTGAGAAAATTGCTTTGAGATTGAAGTCTGAATTGCTAATAGTGTCCTTTATTGAATCTCTCCTCATATGTTTTTTCTCTGTCTCTCTCTGTCTCTCTGTCTCTCTCTCTCTCTTTGGCTAAAGGCTTTGTATTTTTGGCAACATACCAAAGAAGTTATGCCTGTTATTTCAATTTACTAGTAAAGTACCTTGAAAATTGTAGATTTTGCCCTACATGTACTAATCCTTCATTGTTATTATTAGTTGTGGGTTTACAAATTTTTTTTTGAAGTGGACTCTTGCTTGGTTTCCAATTCTTGGTCTCAAGAGACCTTGTCCCAGCCTCCCAGGTGTCCTGCCAGTGCCACCACACTCACTTTTCTGGTTTTTCTGTTGATTTGTTCCTGTGTGATGTTCTCTGAGTCTCTCCCAAGTAAAGGTTGGTAATAAATTACCTATTTCTACTCTCCTTCAGCTTTATCTGAGCCACAGCCATTCGGAGGACAAAGTGTTCAAGCTGTAAACCCAGCTGGACTCTGCAGAGCATGGCCTCTTCCTGGTCCCACTCCAGTCATGGCGTCTCCAGACATCATGCAGTCTGGCTCTGCCCACTTGCCTGAAACTCCTAGACTCCTCCCTCTGCCTCCCGTGGGACCAAAGGGTCCCAACCCTCTGAGCTCCCAGTCCCTAGTCTCTCCTGTCACTTTCTCTGTGGCTCCCTCTCCTGGAGGCCCAGGAGCACCGTGCTCGAGTGCCCTCCCAAGCTCTGGCATCTTGGCCACTCGTCCAGGTCAGTCATCTTCCCATAGCTTCTTCTTGGGGGTCATTGCCACCTCTCCTCCCTACTTCACTACTACTTTGGGGGTCTTTTTTCCTCAAGCCAGTGAACTAAGGCCATTTGTCAGTTAGGAGTATGACTGACCTGCAGAGGGGGGTATGGCACACTCTAACTAAAACAATTCCTCCTGCTTTAGGTAAATGTCATCAAGGTTCTTGACCATGTCCCTAAAATCCCCACCTTTGTTCTTTAGGACCCCTGGATGCCTGCAAAGTTATTCCAGCCTCCCAGGGAAACCTCCAAAGGAAAAAGGTCACGCATCTTCCCCTTCCCAGTGACCCGCTTTCTAGTTCTTTAAGAGCTCAGCTCCACTCTTCCTGCATATGCTCTTCTCCAAGTTGGTGTGTGCCCCTCGGCACCTCCCTCTTTCCTCCTGCACACACTGTTTTGGGTTCCAGTTCCCCTGCACACACCGTTCTGGGTTCTAGTTCCCCACTCCCCATCCTGTTTCCTTGTCCAAGAGCAGCCTGTGGTGTCTCTGGGTTCGCTCATATGCTTCTCTTTGTCTCGGTAGTTGCCTGAGACATTTATGCCTCCAGCACCAATTACAGCTCCACTTAGGAGCCTTGGCCCTGAGCCACAACAGGCCCTGCTGCCACAGCCCCTAGTCTCCAGTACAAGCCTGTCTCCCCCTGGAGCCCCGAGAGAATGCAGCCTGCAGGTGACAAGAACTGTGGACCCCTCCCCTGATGCTTCCCCCTCTACTTGGGCAAGAAAAGTGGGATCATAGAAATGAAGAGGTTCTTCCTGTAGAGGAGGAGAGGGGTGGCTCTCAGCTCTACCTTAATGGCAAGTTTGACCTTGAGTCACAGGGGACTAGGCCTTAGGAAAGCCATGAGGACAGATCACCTCCAGTTCTGCCTCACTGTCCCCTCCTTAGCAACTCCAGCCACTGCCTCCCGAGAAGATGGAGAGGGAGCTGCCCCCAGAGCATCGGTGCATGAAGGACAGCTTTGAGGCACTCCTTCAGCGCTGTTCCCTGAGCGCCACTGACCTAGTAAGTATGTGTCTTCCTGAACCTGCCTCCTCACAGCCTCAGCAGGCTCCTAGAGGCCTCAAATGTAGGCCAGCTCCCTTTCTGTCCCTGTCATGTTGACTACATCTTATAGTGCTTTGATGACAAGATGAAGTCCAGGAGGGCTTTGAGTCTGCCCTAAGTGCAGGATCAAAGAGCATGGGCATTTACAAGAGCAGGGCACATTCGAGAGGCTGGACCTGGCAGGAGAGAGACACCATTCACTCACTCACTGGCCATGTCACCTGACTAAGCCTCTTGCCACCTTTGGGCTTCCACTTGGTCTGTGAAATGAAGGAACTAGCAGTGAGCCATTGTAATTGTTATATCATAACTGTTTATAGTGCTGTATAGTGTGAGCCTTTGGGTAGGGTCAGGAGCCATTTTTCTCCCTGCAGAAAACAAAAAGGAAGCTGGACGAGGCAGCCCACCGTCTAGAATGTCTGTACGAGAAGCTTTGCGAGGGGACAGTAAGTACCTAACTTACTCCCTCTGCCTCGTGCCTCTCTACTCCAGCCCACAGTCAAGGAAAGCCCAGTGTCCGCCCATCCATCCCATGAGGCTCCCTCAGAGACATCTTCCTGGACTGTCCGGGACTGTCCATGCTGTGAGAGTTGGGGCTGAAGCAGGCTCATCTAATCTAGATTCAATCCCTCCGCAGCTCTCACCCCATGTCCTGGCTGGGCTGCATGAAGTTGCCCGATGTGTGGATGCAGGAAATTTTGAGCGGGGCCTTGCGGTGCATGCCCAGGTGGCGGGCTGCAGCAGCTTCAGCGAGGTCTCCAGCTTCATGCCTGTGCTGAAGGCCGTCCTCACCATCGCACACAGGCTGCAGGGCTAAGTGGGATTCTCTTCTACCAGGAGACCACCTCTGCTGCTATTTATCGTGTGTCAGAGAGGGGGGAGTTTTTCAGCAGAGTGTGTATTTCCCCCAAGCTCCTCCCTTGCTGCCAGGTATGTGCTGTTGGGGTTTGGTCCCACCCCCACTGAGTGTCTCCATCTCATCTCTTACCCTGCGTGCTTTCACCTGAGAGGGGATGCTCAGCACTGGATCTTTCTTTCTCTAGTGTAGCAGTCCAACAGGGTCTGCACCAGGATGTCCTACATGGGATATTCTGTTCAGATAGCTTCCGAGAGAGTAAACCATGTTATTAGTCAGTCTACCTCTGCCACGCCATCTTATAGATCTTGTGTTTCTTCTCTTCTGGAGTTTGAGTCTAACTGCACTTTCTCTCTACCTCTGTCTTCTTCCTATTTTAAGGTCCATATTCTATCGTGGCCCCAGGTTGAGGTTTACTTTTTGAACAAGTCATGGACATATGGTACTGAAGAAAAGCAAGAGAGGGAACTGGACCTTTAAAAAAATGAAACTTTTTACCAGTGGTGGGGGCACAGGCCTTTAATCCCAGCACTTGGGAGGCAGAGGCAGGCTAATCTCTGTGAGTTCCAGGACAGCCAGGGCTACACAAAGAAACCCTGTCTCAAAAAACAAAAAGGGAACTTCTCATGTATTAGCATCACTCAGGTGGGCTGTTAGGTGGGAACTTCTCATGTATTAGCATCACTCAGGTGGGCTGTTAGGTGCTGAGTGGAGGGTGAAGTGCCTTTTGCTTAGACTCTGGAGCAACACTTCTTAACTCAGACATGTGGGTGGTAATTCCCTTGGGAGTCAATGACCTTCCACAGGGGTTACCCAAGATGACTGGAAAACGCAGATAGTCATGACAATAGCATAAAGTAGCAAAGAAAGTAATTTTGTGGTTGGGGTCACCACAGCATGAGCTGGTGTGTATTAAAGGGTGGCAGCATTAGGAACCCCTGCTCTAGAGCATGACCCTTGGTACTCCTAGGCTGGGGCCTGGCCCAAGGCCTTAAACTACCTGTTATTATTTTTAGGAATCAGAGCGTAGCTTCTCAAAGGTCCAAGGCGCTTCTTCCCCTCGGCTATCTCATGTCTCTGAGCTGCTTCCTCTGGCCATGGTTTCATGCTGACCTCTTAACCGTGCAATAAAGTGCAGTGTTCTGTTTCCCAATCCGTCTCCTCTACATCCTACCTTGCTAATGCCTCTTTCAAGAACACAGACATGATCCTGTCATGTAGAGGAAGACAGGAGAGAGGTTTTGGGGGAGATAAGAACTCCAAAACTGAAGAACTTGAAAGAAGATATGTGTATGAGTGTCTAGCCTGCATGTATTCTATGTACTATGTATATTACCTGGTGCCTATGGAGGCCAGAAGAGCACACCTATGAGTGCTGAGAATTGAACCTGTGTCTTTTGAAAGAGCAGCCATCTCTACAGGCCAAGGAAATAACTTTTTAAACTGTAGTCCCATGAATGGATTTGTGTTATAGGCCTTTCCTTGCAACATCTGTAGTCACATTGCTTGGGGTGTGTGTGGGGGGGGGTGCGCGAGCAGGCCTGTCTGTGTCTTTCTGTCTGTCTCCATCTGTGCCTGACAGTGAGCTGCAGGGTCTCCCCCACACCACTTCAGGGCTGAGTTCAGCTGCACAAAGGGCCTGGGTGTGAAGCCAGGGGGTAGCAGGCCTAACCCTGTTGTCCATCCATCATGTCTGCAGGCTAGATGTGTGTGTTTGGGAGGGAGGGATTGTTAGGCAGTATTTGTTTGTAAAGCCACTTGCTCTTCAGATAATACTTGTGCTAACTTGTATTGATGAAGCAGTGTGAGCCCCAGCAAAGTCCTTTCCCAAAGTGGCTTTGAAGCCAAGAGCCCATTGAAGGGAAGAAAGGCCGGGAGAGGGGATTAGTTTGTTCAGCAGCTGTGAGTTTCAGTGGGAGGTTGATGAACTCTGAAGTCTTTGTTTAAATTAAAGGAGGGGGAGAGAAAAAAAGCCGCTACTGGAGCGAGAGCCCCACTTGGGGCCCTGAACTAACACAAGGAGAATCTGAGCTGCGGGGAGCTGTGTACTGACGGCAAAGACTTTTCCCAAACACTTTCCGAAAAGGTGTTGTGAGAAGAGAAGGGGCGGAGTGGCGGATTAACATGTGAAATGAAGTTTTCATTGACTCCGGTGGGGGTAGAAGGCTGGTTTAATGGCATTTTGTTCCCCTATTTTCTCTTCTTGAGCTCTTTAGAGATATTGTTTTGCTAAGACAGGCTTTCTTCCCTCTTCTTTCCAGTCTGAGGGTTGCCTCTATGGGAGCCAACATAAATATTTCTCCTCCAGGAATGTGGGTTAATTAAAAGGAAACGAATGAGTGGAAGCATCCAATCCAGACCTACAATAGGCGAGTGCCCCGGCCTGCCCTCCCTCCCACCACCACCAGCGCTACCAGCGTGCCAAGGACGACCCTTTCTCTCTTTGCACTGACCTGCTCCTGAGGCCAAGTGAGGGTGGGATTCTTTTAAAGAAAAGAAAGCCCTGCTTATGTGTAGGCTCACCAGCCAGGGGCAGGAAGGAGACAGCGTTTTTGCTCACCCTACCCAGAGTTCTTGTCACTTCTCAGGACCTCCCTCTCCTTCTGTCCTCAGACTGAGACAGATGGGCTCCTCAAGAGCCCACAAGAGGAGGGAAGGGGTCTGGGCTGCTGGGCCACCATTTTTCTCAACATCAATTTAGATGCGTGGTTTTTTGCTTTTGTTTTTTAAAGTTTGACTAGCTGACCTCAGAGGTGTCTGGTCTTCCCAGTCAGCAGCTCTGGAGTTGGCTACACACCCTCAGTGATTCAGTGTAGGACATGAGGCCATGAACCGAGGGATGCGTGTGTGGTTAGCTGTTTCCACTCCAGTGTGTATTGCTTGGACAAAGGCATGAAGGCATAGTGCATGAGGAGGGGTTTCTCTATAGAACTGGGATGAACTGAGAGTCACTCATACCCATTTGGTGATATGAAGTAATCTATGGAAGAAATGACAGCCAGAGGCATTTGGAGTCTGACTTTAAAATCTGAACATGGAAGCACACTGCTCCCGTGTTTACGCTGAGAGCCCTGGAAAATGCAGCTGCACGCTCCAACCTGGGACCTTTGTAGTTTTCAGTTGCATTGTTGGGTTTTCTTCTGTACACTATCAAGTAACTGTCCAGTGAGACCTGGGATTAACATACACTGCTGCAAGATTAGGAAAAGGAGAGCCGGAGGCTCAGAAGGTAAGAACTGAGGGTGAGAAGAGAATCGTTCCTGATAGAGCTGGAAGGGAAGTAGCAAGAGACCCCGAAGGGAAGGGAACTATGTCTCCTGCTAATATGAGAAAAACTGCCTCCCACAAAGTTTATAGGACCAGAAGGTGCACAGAGGTCTGACTAGGCCACCGTCCTTCCGAACGCAATGCCAGGGGCATTTCACTCTTCTGGGTAGCTCCTGGGGCTTTGTGAGCCCAGCTCTGTGCTTTCAACAGAAGAGGAAGAAAGTATAGAACTTGAAAGGCCTTGCTTCAGAAACGCTGTGGATACCCACTCCCAGGTCCAACCTAGGGCAAGGAGTGCTATGGGGAAGGTCTGGGCTGAACTTGCTCTTCAGTTCTCCCAATACCCATTTCATGCCCAAGTCCCTGCTGGACTACCCGTCTCCAAGAAAGAAACCTCAGACTCGGAAGCAGCGAGCTCTGGGCTTCCAAGTGAATGCATTAGTGGAAGGTTTATGTGGGTGACTTACTAATCCTTGGCAGATTAACCTCAGTCAAATCAAGCTAGCTACTTAGGCCATCAAGGAAGGCTCCAGGGAGATGGTATCCTGCCAGAGTGGGAGGGAGGAGAGAGCTTAGAGGTTAAGTTTCTGCTGTGCTTTCCCCTCAGCGTCAGCAAGTTCAGGACCTGGGAGAAGGGACATAAATCAGACTGCAATAAATTAAAAAGGTTAAGGTTCTGAACATCCTATTAGCAACAGTTTCAGAGTGTGGGGGTGGGGTAGGTAGAGTTTATTTATCAAGGAGAGCATCTAGTGTTCTGAATCCTGCCTAGTTGAGAGCCAGGTGTTAGGGCCTGGTTTCTCCCTCCTATGCCCCACCTTTACAGGCACAGATCCAGAAATCTTGATTTGCCTGTCTTGGCTCAGAAAAATCAAAGCTCCTGTGGAGAAGCAGACAAAGTTAAGACGTTGCTATGAGCAGAAAATGATTGCCAGCCTGCCAACTGCGGACCTCTACCACTCTTAGACCCATGGGTGTGTCTGGAGTATCTTTGGTGTTCAGGAAGGTCACTGCTCAGCTGAAGTCTATCAGTGACATGATGTTACAGAGGAGCAACATTCGGTGTGCATGTTGGGCTCTGGGGTTCCCTCTTACCCCATAATCAAAGGCTTACTTCTTCCTTTTTTCTTTGTTTTGATTTGTTTTCTTTCTTTTTTTCTTTTTTCTTTTTCTTTCTTTTTTTCCAGGAATAGTAGGGAAATGAGAAGACAACTTGTGAGATTCTTGGAAAATCAACAGCAGGGAGTCTAGGCCTAGAGGCTCTGGCTCGAAGGAGGGAGGTGAAGCTGTGGCAAGCAAGAGAAAGACCATGCCTTTCCCTGGACCTTGTATGTCTGAGAGGGGCCCTTCCTAGGCCTGATAAGCTAGGTCCAGCATTAGGCTACCCTTGGGATCCGAAGTAGGGTAGGGTGGGGTGAGGAGACTCGCCTGTTTTTGTCCTTTTCTCAGGAGCAACTTGCAGAATTTTATGACAGTTTTGAGACAGTTTTGAGACCGAGTGAGCTACAAAGACCATGCGGATGAATCCGGAAAGTGTCACTCGGTAGAGACTGCGGATCTCTGGGCTCGGGAATGCGAGGTCCCCCATTCTAGGTTCCTCTATTTCCGGGGCCTCTAAAGGATGCTGAGGACGAACAGGGATGGAGGCAGGAGGGATACCCTTAGGGGTTCTTCCCGGGTTTGTGCGCAGCGCCTCTCGGCGGCCGCTCTGCGCGGCTGCAAAAGTACTTGGTGACCCGCCGGCGGCACTGCTCGCAGCGGACTGCGCAGCACCAATGAAACTTGCAGTTGCAGCTGGACACTGTCTCGGCGCGGCGCTCCTCCACCGCGAGCCCGCAGTCCCCGCACAGCCGGCGACAACTGCGGCGCTCCCAGCGACCCAGGGCGCGCCCGCGCCGCAGACACTCTCGACCCTCGGTGCCCAGCAGCCCCAGGGTCTTGTTCTCCAGGCAGTAGTCTGGGGAGTCCTCCAGATGCACCAGCTCGCGGGTGGAGATGGAGCGGAAGGTGTCAGCGATGGCGCCGCGGCCCGCCGCGCTGTTGCCCGCGCCCTGCAGCAGGTCCACCTTGAGCGCAGCGTGATACTTCTCCTTCAAGTGCGCGCCTACCTCCCGGAACTCTGGCAGCTGTAGCCAGCAGGTCTGCGTGGTGCAGCTGCCGGACACGCCGTGGCACTTACACGTGCGTTTCATGGTGCCCTTGACCGCCTAGGTGGGGAGAGAGCAGCGCGTAAGCCGCCCGAGCTGGAGGAGTAGCCAGGCGCCTAAGCTAGTGAGCGGCCAGACGATTGGGTAAAGCCTGTGAGAGAACTCAAACGTGGAAGCTGGTAGTGGCTGGAGCCAGCTGCCTAGTGCAAAGGACTGCGGGACTCACCTTGCGGCCAGCCTCATTGTTGTGCAGATTCATGGCTGCCCGGGCATCCTGTCCTGTCTCTAGGGCATCCACAAACTGCTTGGAAATTGCCTCTCCGAAGCCCACGTTGTCACTGCAGCCTCCCCAGAGCCAGCCTTGGCCTCCTGAAAAGGCGGGAGCAGGAAAAGTCACTGAGTCCAAAGCTTTCTGAGCTCACGTTTCTAATTGGATGAGGTGTGTTGGGGGGGGGAGTTCGAGTTGGGTTACTGTTCTGTTTCTGGATTGGTTTCAATCTTGGTTTTGCCATCTTGTCTGCCCTCTTTCAATCTGAGCCAATCTTTGCTCAGGCTTTATTGTCATAGCTAGCCAGCCTTCATGACAGCTAGCTGTCACGTGGATTCCACCCTTGTGCTCCTCTTGAAGAGTGCACGTGTCTGGCAGGTGGGTGTTGAAGTCTGGGAAGGGACAAGAGTTCACCTTTGAGAGAGGAAGAGAAACCTAACGGAAGTAATATGGAGCACCCGGAGTCAGAAATTGAGTGGTAGGGAACAGAGAGGATGGGGAAGGCTGTGGCAAAGAGTGGGATGGGGACCAACAGAGGATAAAGCAACAGGAAAAGAAGTCCCCTGGGAGGGACAGATGACTGAGTCTGGATACAATTCCATTATCACTCTGATAAGGAAGTCCCTCTGGGAGAACGGGGCGGGGTTGTCATGGTAGTGTGGGGGCTGAATCGGGCTCACCTTCAGCATTATTCCCCTCATGATTAGAAGACTTTTTTTATTCCTCCAAGTTCCCACCATTCTTTTCGTTGTGTAAGTGAACTTCCCAGCTGAACTCCTCAGCGCCCACCCCCACCCCCGTTTCTACTCACCCAGTTGTCCGTTTCTGGAGTCGTCACAGCCACAGCTGTCAAAGTCTCCGAGGCTGCAGTTTCTAGTCAGGGTGTACATGACCCCAGCGGAACTGATGGCGTGCACGAACGCTGTCTCCCTGTTAGCTGGGGGAGCCAAAGCCCCTGGAGGGTTAGTCCGGAATGCCTCCCTCCACCACACACCTTTCCCAGCTCCACCTGTCCCTCCTGAGTCTTGTAGTGTTCCCTCTTCCAGGATCTGTCCCCTCCCTGGTCTCAACCCTATCCTCCTTCCCGCTCATCGTTTCAAATCACACATTGAAGTCTAGAAATCCTGCAGTCAGCTCCTCAAATGGGCAGCCTTCAGTACTACTGTTTATCCTTTCTATGGTAACCTGGTCTCCATGTTTCTCCAGGCTCAGCACCACTTTCTAAGCCCCAGAAAAGGAGGAAGTTAGCAGGGTGAGGATATATGACCTAACATCTCCCTGTTACTTAGATCTTGACAAAGCCTTTAGCCAACTGGGCAGCCAAAGGCAGCTCAGGACTGGAGGTGGGGCAAAGTGTATTAATAGGGAGGGAGGAAAAGGAAGTATAGACAGAAACATGGGACAGGAAGAAGGGGTCTCAGGAGAGAGTGCCGTCCTGAACAGAGACTGGGTGAAAGGTGAGGATACAGAAGAGGAGGGGGCCCAAGCTAAGGCCAGGGCTCCCCAAGCTGAGGCCAGGGCTTTCCTTACCGCTCCGAAGTCCACCATGGCTGGACAGCTGTAAAGCTCTCTCAGGGCAGTTCCAACGGTCCCAAGCAAACTGGTATTTACATTCTTCAATACCACTCTGGGCGCCAGCTGCCACGCTGCTGGAGTAGACCAGGTAAGCCTACAGGAATATGGGCTCAAAAATTTAGCCACAGCTTAGGAGACGTTTGCCCCCACGCTGGAGTAACTCTCTTACTGTTTACTCTGCCAGCCTTGTAATACCGAGAAAGGAGTCTACATCTGCTGTCTCAATGAAGTTTCCTTGTGGATAGGACCACTGTGTGGGTCAGGAAACTGAGGGAACTCACAGCAGCAGACAGCGACCAGAAGTCAGAGGAGCTGCATTTGGTTTCTGTCAAACTTAGTATCCACCAGTCTTCAATCATTATACTAAACTGTCTCTCCAAAATGAGCCACCATCACATAATTCTTGAAATTTCAGGTGCTTATTGTACCCCACTGCTAGCTAAGGACTGGTATTCTGGGAATACCTTTTGCGCAGAGGAGACACTGCACAGAGAACAGTATGGAACTGCACCTGTCAAAGCTGGTGACTTTCCTGGCTCGGGAGATTCCAGACATAAATTCAGTAACAATACACCCAGGTTCTCATCTGGGCTCTAACCGTTTGCGAGTGGCTTCAGGCAAGTCCTTGTCTGTGTCGTATACGACAGCGTAATGCAATTTGTAGACATAATGAACCCAACATATGTTATCTTTAGCCAGCAAGTTAAGACTAGTGACATCCAAATTAGTCAAAGACTTTTCCCTTACCTTTGGACCGGTCATCAGAAAATTGTTCACCGACCTAGAAGGAAAAAGCAGCAAAGTGGAGAAACACCAGTTTGTTTCTGCTCCCAAGAGCCTCAGGGATTATTTCCACAAGACCGTTGAGACAAAGTAAGGCGTTTCATATTCATAAGAAACGGTACGCTTTTCACCAGGCTAATAACGATAACCTGTTCAGAACCAGCAAGAAGCTGGCAACTTGAACTCAATCCCTGGAAGCCACACAGTAGAAGAGAGCCAGCTCCTTCAAGGGTCCTCCGATCCCACTCACATGCTATAGTGAATGCGCTGGCGCCAACGCATGTGCATATCTCCAAATAAATACACTTTAAAATAATTACAAATGTAAAAGATAACCCATTTAGTTAAAAAAAAAACTATGAGTCAAAAGGAGGATATTTCTTTAGATTTTAAAAAAAATATTTTTACTTTTGTGTACGAGTTTTTGCCTGTCTATGGTGGTTATGCACACCACTTGCCTGAGAAGCCCTGAAGAGAAATCAGACCACTGGAACTGAAGTTAAGTTATGGAGTTCTAAGCTACCATATGGGTGCAGGGAGCTGTACCCAGATCCTTTGAAGGAGCAATCAATTCTCTTAACCACTAAACCATCTCTCCAGCCCCATTTCTTTGGAATTTTAAAGTCAGTTATAATTTACAACACCATGAAAAATATAAAATTATAGCTTTCAATACCATAAAAAATGGAGATGCTGTTTGATTACTGTTTTCTCCATAGGCTGGGGACAGAGCTAACATTAACTCTTGGTAGCAGACACTCGTCAGCTTTTCACACACACTCTCTTAAATCATTTCTGCCTCAGACATTATTATCTCCACTTTGTCCATGGGGGTCCCGAGGAGACAGCTAACTATATGTTGAGGCTCAGCCAGCTGATAGCCGAGGGAGTAGGATCCGAGGGAGTAGGATCTGAACCCAGGTTTATCTGTCTCCACAGTGTGGCTGCCTGTCTAATGGAAGAGATAATTGTCCAGGGTTTCGGTAACTGAATCCCAAATGAAGCCGAATCTGAGAAGCAGCTTGGTCTCTGCTTCTTACAAACAAAATGTAGACCTGCTGTATGGTTCCGCGGCTTCACTCCTCCATCCTTATCCCAGAAATGAAGATGGTTTAACTTAGGAATTTGAACGTGTGTGACCTTCTGAGTGTGAAAGTTCAAACTGTAGGCTTTGCTGGGCTTCAAGGTGCTTACTCGTAATCCTAGCATTTGTGAGGTGGCAGCAGGAGGGTCAGGAGTTCAAGGCCAGCCTCAGCTGCATAGCTAGTTCCAAACTAGTCTGGACTACTTGAGACTATCTCCAACTAACAAACAAAATCCCTATAGCTTTGCTTATCACACACAAGGCCACTGAGTTCAAGCCCTACCACTGCAACAACAATAAGCATCCTCACTATACCAACAAAACCCAAGTATGAAAAACAAAACAAAACAAACAAAAAACAAAAAACAAAGCTGCTCCCGCACACATGGACTACCACTCAACAATACTAAACACAAGTACAACGAAGTTAGATTAAAATCTATCTCAGGCTGCAGTGACAGCTCGGTCATCTGTGTGAATGGAAGATGAATGTGGTTGCTAAGAGTCATGGCAGGGTTAATTGTCTTAACTATGGTGGTGGTTGCACGGGAGAGAGGCATAGCAAGTTTGCATCAGAATCTCTCTCTCTCTCTCTCTCTCTCTCTCTCTCTCTCTCTCTCACACACACACACACACACACACACATGAATATTTGAGGCTGGAAGTGTGGCAGACTATGTCAGTATAAGCTCTAAGTTTACTATATAAAATTTGTAAGATGGGAATATTGTGGAACATTGGAGAACGAGAGTAGAAGCTTCCTGAATATTTCTTTGCAACTTTTGCAAATCTATAGAGAGAAATTTAAAGATATATATATATATATATATATATATATATATATATATATGATCTGCAGTCTTAGAAATTTGGAGAAAGAATTCAAAGTAGACATGTTAATCAAAAATATTTTATCTATTAGCTTTCCAAGAGAAAAGTAACATGGGAACTCTTATGGACTTACCCTGGAGATTGGTGTCCCGGGCAATTCTGAAG
Organism: Mastomys coucha; assembly: GCF_008632895.1. Classification (NCBI taxonomy): domain Eukaryota; kingdom Metazoa; phylum Chordata; class Mammalia; order Rodentia; family Muridae; genus Mastomys; species Mastomys coucha. The sequence goes on along the minus strand of NW_022196904.1, from coordinate 175,710,375 downwards.
GCTGCAAAGAAGGTGGTAAGCATCAGGAAAGGAACCGGAAACAAAGTAGATAAAGAAAGTCCCTCTCTTATTGGTGGACTCTTCACATGAGACACAACATCCGAAATGTGGGTGGTTTTGAGAAACAGTATTAGCAGATTGGAGAGCTTCCATATAAAAAAGATGGGGACTTTGAAAGAGGAAAGCAAGCAAACAAACAAACAGAAAAACCACAGAACCTACAGAATCCAGCAAAAGGAGGGCCTGCCTGTGGGAACTTGGCCAACACAGCTAGGTTAACTAAAACAAACCTGTGCTCTACTGACGGAGCTGTCCAAAGGACTCACAAGAAAATTGATGATGTGAATGAGTTCATAACTGTCAAAGCCGTGCTAGGTTCGGAGATAAGTTTCTGACCCTCAAAGCCAGTGATAACAGCAAAGGCACAGAGCTTACGCTGACTCAACAGAGCAATCTTTCCATTTGGAATAACTCGGAGAGCTAGACATTACCAGACCAGATCGAATAGTTACCATTTTACAGAGCCGACGTTACTGGGAAAGAAGACAGAATGAAACAGCACATGGCGACAGTGAGCAAGACTTTGCCAAGGCTGAGCCTGGGTCAAGATTCTGTCTATGAAAGAGTCTAAGGCAGAACAATGGGTGAGTAAGAGACAGAGAACCTGGAGGATTTCCCTACCTAGAGAACCTATAAGATGGAAGGATTTATATGATATATGTGTCAGATGAGCCAATTAAAGTGACAGGTTTAACTGAACAGCTGTCATGGGACAGCTGTGGGCCTTATTCGGACATTCCCATGATCATGTTGTTATTTGTAGATTATCCTTGGTTCATGCGACTGCTTTACTTGTATGTAAAATATCCTACTGTGTTCTTGTGGCAAACACACACCAGGAGGCTCTTAGTTCTGACTGATGAGACTGTAGTGTGATGGCCTTTGAGCCACTAAAAGTAAAGACTGCAGATGACACGGGAGGGGGCCAGGGGGCTGTCAGAAGATGGAGGGAGAAAGCATTTTAGTGTTACTATGGGCTGGGTGCCATCTGGGGACAGCCACGGGATTGAAGAGAAGACGCTGCTTCTAACAGATGTGGAAGATGCAATGTCTGCTTAATAACCAGCTCCTTCTGTATGGGTGGGGCACGATGTGTACCATCAGATGGTGGTACACCTTCCTATTCTGCGGGGGTATACAGTTGACACTGCCACCGCCCAGTCAAAGGGTTTTACCACTTCCAGGACCTTCCCACTACCCTTCGGACCTTTTTGTTCAACCTCCAGGCTTGTGCATTCAACTGTATTCGTTATCTGGTAGGCATCCAGCTTAACAACTCAAAATGAACTCTTGCTCTGCTGCTACTTCATCCTACTCCCTCTGTGCTCTCTCCACCTCGGAGCAAGAAAGTCCCTCCTTACTCAGATAAAAGTCCCCACAAGTCATCTTTGACTCCTTATCCTGTAGTCCATCTGTCCTCAAATCTTGCTGGCTGCATGCAGCTCATAATGTAGCCAGTTCTCAATGTCTCCCCTAATTTTATGCTGGCTCAAACCATCACCAACTCTTGTCTGTATTATTGAGAAAGTCCAGTAATCACTTGGCTATGGCGATATACACCAATAATCCTGGTGAGGGTGAGTCTGGAGGATTTTGAGTTTAAGTTTATATGAAAAGCAACTTAAAGAATTGCTGTACAGCCAATGGCTGGGCAGAAAGATGCAAGCGGGACGTTTAGATTGCTCATGCAAGGCGCCGGGAACTGGGGAGAGGAGGAAGAGGAGAATTGCCATGACTTGGAGGGAGAGGGATGAAATTTAAGAGCTGCAGAAGAAAAATCATTCAGTCATGTAGGTGGAAAGAGGAAGCAGCCCTATTGGGGGGTTGGGGGCGGGGAACTGCCCAGAAGGTGACAGGGCAGCAAAGATAAAACATAGATTTAGCAGGTGTTAAGCTAGGACTATCGGAGGGAAATGTGTACTAGCTGCAGGGAGGTTTAGAAATGCCCAATCATTGAACTAGTCAAGACATATCAAAATTAGTTGTCGTGTGTGTGTGTGTGTGTGTGTGTGTGTGTGTGTGTGTGTGTGTGTGTTGTCTTTCATTCACGAATCCTGAGAGCTCCTGGGCAGGTGCAGCACTCATGATCATGATACCCTCTGGGAGCCAAAGCAGTTTAACTAATTCATCCTTAGAGATGAGCGAATGGCCAATGAGCAAACACATAGAAAGATGCTCGGTGACATCAGTCATCTAAGAACATGTATCATAAGAATCCATGGCCACTACAGTAGCTAGACTGAAATAAGAACACTGGGTGTGGCAGCCCACACCTCTGAAGCAGATGCAGAGGACCTCTCTGAGTTCAGGGGCAGCCTCCTGTACATAGTGAGTTCCAGGCAGCCAGGGCTACAGAAAGTGACTGTGCCTCAAAATAAGTGAATGAATGAATGAATGAATGAATGAATGAAATACTGATTAAAAACTCGAAGCAGCCAGAATCCTCATATGTTGCCAGTTAGGTTGAAGAGAAAAACAAAAAAAAATGCATGCACTTTTGAAAATTGTTTAGCAATTCCTCCACAAGTTAAATATGACACAGCAGTTCTTCTGGGCAGACATATACGCAACAAAACATATACATTCTGTTCATAGCAGTATTAATTAGAATACCCCAAACCTAAAACTGTCCAAGTGTTTAGCAGCTATATTCACGGTAGAATGAAGTACTACTGAGCATGCTCCAACACAGATGACCATCACTCTCTAAGTGAAAGAACCCAGACACAAAAGACCAAGAACTATATGGCCTCTTGCTCTTGATTTTACAAAAAGTGCCAGAAAAGATTTTTTAAAAAGATTTACATTTTTTTATGTGCATTGGTGTTTTGCCTGTATGTATGTCTGTGAGGGTGCCCGATTCCCTGGGATTGGAGCTATAGACAGTTGTGTGCTGTCATGTGGATACTGGATTCGAACCTGGGTCCTCTGAAAGAGAAGCCAGTACTATTGAGTCATCTCTCCAGCTCCTAGAAAAGACTGTCCTATAAAAACTGAAGTTAGATTGTCAGTTATTAGGGGACCAGGGGAGAACACTGGGCCATGACTGCTAATGGAGGATTTCTTTCAGTGTTGATAAAAATCAGAAATGAGTTGTGTTGAGGGTCGGACAGGTATGTGTGTGGATTTACTGCTCTAAGGGTGAATTTTATGGTGTGGACTCTATCTCAATAAAGCCATCATTTATAAGTCTTTCTTATTCTTGGGTAAATATCTAGTTCAAAAGCCATGCTCAGTACTTCTTTTAAAAATTGTATGTACTTATTTCTGTGCATGTGTGTGTGCTTGGGCAACTTTTGTGCACCACATGCGTGCAGGAGCCCACGAAGGCCAGAAGACACAAGATCCCCTGGAACTGGAGTTGTTACAGGTAGGTGTGACCTGCCATGTGGGTGCTGGGAATCAGAGGACCTGGGTCCTCTGCAAGACCAGTAAACACTCTGAGCCATCCCTCTAGCCTCTGCACCCAGCACTTCCTGAAGCCTCATCCAAAGAGTTTTGAGGAGTTAGGGTGGGTACTGAATCCACATAACTAAAAAGTTACTAATTTTAATGATCCAGAGCAACTGCTCGGCGATAAACTGTACCCCCGGCCTGGCTTGTCTTTTCTCTTCTCTAAGACAGAGTCTTGCTTTGTAGTCCAGGCTGGCCTTCCCTTCCAGAAGCTTTCATGCCCACAGGTTCTGGGAGCTATCAGATCCCCTCCCAACTGATACTATTCACACTGGCTCTCATGTAGACAAATCAGAAGTGAATAAGAGGTATGGGAGAAGATATGGAACTATATGGAAACTACACTTCTTGCTCAATTTTTCTCTATAAACATAAAACTGCTAAAAAAAATTGTGTGTTGATCTTTTGTTTGTTTGTGTTTTTGAGACAGGATTTCTCTGAGTAGCCCTGGCTGTCCTGGAACTCACTCTGTAGACCAGGCTGGCCTCAAACTCAGAAATCTGCCTGCCTCTGCCTTCCAAGTGTTAGGATTAAAGGCATGCACCACCACAGCCCGGCGAGTGTCGATTTTTAATATTCCTGTGTGAGTTTCTACACTGTTCTTTCTTTTTTTTTTTTTTAAAAAAAACTATTTATTTACTTTATGTAAGTACACTGTAACTGTCTTCAGACACACCAGAAGTGGGCATTGTGAGCCACCCTGTGATTGCTGGGAATTGAACTCAGGACCTCTGGAAGAGCAGTCAGTGCTCTTACCCACTGAGCCATCTCTCCAGCCCTGAACTGTCATTTCTGCGGAACGGTATTAGGGAGGTTTGCTCCTTTGCTCCAGTTTGGCCAAGATGTGCCAAGTCCTCACCTCAGAGCCCCAGGAAAGGGTAGTTCTTTCAAAGAAAGGGGAATTCAGAAAAATGGTGTGAATGGAGCCTGTGGTGGTTGCTGTTTCCTTCCTGGGGCCTCAGGGGCTTCCTCAGCATGATGCAGTTAGCCTTAGCAGGTGGCAGCCTACTGTCAATGCATCTGCCCTTGTCCTCAGCCAACCCTGTAATGACACTGGAGAAGCACCCAAGGCTGCCTGACTAGAGGAGACTCTATAGCTTGTTATCACCTTGGCCGCTGGCAGTATCCACTCACTTCAAAGTTCACCCATGGGTACCAGATTAGCATGATAATTCCTCAGAAGACTCTAGCTCCATCCACGTCTGAAGGTGCCTGGGGAGGTGCCTTTGGTGCCAGCATCTTTCCCAGATGACCACGTGGTTTTGACTGCACCCCAGGGTGGGAGGGCATGAGCAAACACTGCTCTTCACTAACTCCCAGAGGCTGCTGGGACGCTGATGTGCCTGGCTGAGGACTAGATTGTCTGCTCTGCTCCCAATGGAGGCTTCTCTCTCTCTTAGCACTCAAGTGGCATCCTCATATCATGGTCGACTCATGCCCTCTTCCCCATAGCACAACAAAAATGTTTGCAGAGGTGGACTACGCCACTAAGGAGTCTAAGTCTGGCCAAGGTGCGTCCCTCTTCTGGCCTCCACTCACTGCCTCTACTTCTGGACATCTTTAAATAGAGCAGGTATTCAATTTTGTCTCTGGATCCTGTCTGCACTCCAGTAACAGTTCCTGGGGTGAGCCTTTAACCTGAAATTTGCTCTTTCACTGCTCTTACACTTGTCTACCGCCACCTTGTTCTTACAAGTTAATTTACAGGTAGAATTAGGGAGAGCAGGCAGCTCTCCCCACCCCGTTGCTCACAGAGTCACTGTGCTGTCACAGGCTCCCAAGCCCAGAGACTTAGCCAGGTCCTGTCTTCTCCTTGTCCTCACCACCTTCAGCTACAGAGCCCCTGTCACAGCCTCTGAAGAAGAGGGTCTTTCCCTCTAAGTCTTCACTTCGCTCCTCCTGTTAATTACCTTTTCCATCATTTAAGGGCCATCTGGGTTCCAGCTACATGCCCTGGCTGCAAGTCTCAGTTGAGGCTGTGTGGGTGGTCTTCACAGCAGAGCCCTGCTGAGTTTACCTTCCTTTCCATTGATTCTCCACTCAGGGACCTTCTCGCTTGGAGCAGCCTCAGTGACTAAACAGTAGCTGAGTCTAGCGTTGGTTCGTGAGGCTTTTTATCTATAGCACCACACTTGAAACTTGGCTCACCACTGGACTCTCTAGTCCATAATAAGCCTGTTCCCAGTGGGAAGTTTTTCTCAATGAGATGGTATAGGAGAGGGAGGACTCAGGAGAGGGAGGACTCCGGAGCAATTCAAATACAAATACCTCTGCCGCTCTGTCGGTGCCTGGAAAGTCTCCAGGTTGTTTTTCCTAAGAATGTATGTTTCCTCCCCTAATATTTATCACACACACACACACACACACACACACACACACACACACACACACACACTGAAAGCCCTCTCTACCTGATGCTTTTTGGAGAAGTTTGCATTATTTTTCCAACCTCGGGAGTTAAGGGGTAACTGCAAACTCCTGTCTCTGTTGCTCGGAGCTTCTGGGAGGGGTTAGAGCACGACCCCTCAGCCCCAGTTTGAGGATGATTTCTTCACACTTGGCAGAGTATACAAGGTAGGGTGTATACCAGCCTCATTTTGTGGTCAGCAGGTTCTCAGCCATAGTCTGAATACTGCCTCACTGTGGGATTGACAGACCTCGACCAGATGTGTTCAAGCACAATTGTTTGCATTCATCTCTTAGCTGGGCTATGGCCTTGTAACTGGGCTAATTCCAGGTGCCTGGCTCTCTCTCCCCTTCCTGTCCATGCACCTACCCAGGAGGCTACTCCATCTCATCCAGTGAGCTCCACACAGGTGCTTCCCAGAGAGGCTGGTTTTCAATCTAATAGTTGAAGCAGTTTAGACTGGATCGCCTCTGCTCTGCTCCACCAATGCCGCCTCACTTTGGTCCTGTCCCTCCACTGTCCGTGCAGGCTTTTGGCACCCTCCCTTCAGGTTCCTTCTAAGTCTTTAACTTTTTTTTTCCCCCTCATCTTCGATCTGGTCTTTCTTGGTTCAGACTGTGGGATTACATTAAAGCTGGGTTGGCAGGCAAGGAGTTGGGTTGGCATGACAGGGTGACCTTACTCACAGACACGGAGGTGTCTCAGAGAAGATGCTCAAAGGATCGGGAATAGGAAGCCGCCTGGGGCTCCAGCCAGAAGGACCTCATTTGCAATTTTCTTTTTGAATGGTGTTCACATCTTGCCTGAGGGGGGTGGGGAGAGCTGAGTCAATTCCTTTCTGGATTCTCCTAATGATTCTCTGTGTTCCACAACATGTGTGAGCACACATATACAAGCTCACACAATTACACAGGCAACAGTCTCACTGATAACTGTGAAACTGGATCCAAGAGTTCCAGAAGTTTCTGACAATGACCCCCAGGGATACTTAATCCAGGAGCTTTTCACAGATCAATTGGGTGACTAATTCTTATGCACTGCCAGCTATATAAATCATGGAAATTGACCCCATTATAGTTGGGAGAAGGGAGTAAGTAGAAAGGAGAAGGCACAGACATCTGAACTCTTAGAGGGGAGAAAGTATGTAGATTTCAAAGATCAATTTCCTCCTATTTTCAAATGTGGCAAGAAGAAATTTTTTTTTAAAAGCATAAGAGGCTGGGGCTATAGCTCAATGGTAGAGTACTTGCTTTAGTGTACAAGCCCTGGGTTCCATCCCCGTCACTGGGCAGGGGATGCAGGGGTAAGGGGAGCGCTAATAGAGACAAAGGTTTGTTCAGGGGTAAAGAGCCTGGATTCCAAGCAGCAAGTGTGGACTCCAGGGAGTAGTGAAGTACCAGAAGGGATGAGAGAAGGGAGAGCGAATTGTGGCAGAAACTGTGGCTAGAAGAAGGGTTTGTTGTTGTAATTTTGTTGTTTTCAAGATGGGTTTAAAGGCAGAACTTAGGAACTCACAGCTTTGGGTCATGTTCTCATAGCTATTTCATGGCTTAAAATGCTCTTAAAATATACTTTAGCCCTATAGACAAGTCTAAAAATAGTTTAATGAATATGTACATTTTCTATATGATACTGAAACATCTTTGTGGAGGGAAGTCAGTCTTAAAACCACTTGGCTAAAACAGAATATTCAGTAGCTGTGTCTGTTTTAATACTCATCCTTAAGTTAACTACGCCTAAAACGCAACCTCAGCTCAAATCCATTTCTTGCCAAATAATTACTGGCAGAGGCCAATGATCAAGTCTCGGGACTCTGGCAGGCAGGCTCAGACGGCATTTACTTTCCACCCCTGGAGGAAGTCACCAGTTTTCAAGGAGTTCTTTTCCCAGCCAAGGGACGCTGTTAGTGCAGGGGAACTTACAAAGCAGGGCTGTCCTCTCCCGGTTTCCACCCTTCTTTGTGCACTGCAGCAAGCTCTGCTGAGAAGACCAAGCTGCCAGAAAGCCCTCAGCACTTGGCATTTAAATGAGGGAAGGGACCAGCAGCTGCCTTCTCCCTGGCCTCTAAAGGAAAGTTGCTGGAGGGCAGTCCAGGGCGCTGTCCCTGTCCAGGACGCTGTCCCTGTCCAGGACGCTGTCCCTGCAGAGCCTAGCATTTATGGCAGCTTCTTTCTCAGTCCTGCTCGGGCAGTTTACGTTTCCTGATTTAGTCTCCTGGGTCTCCGTGGACAAGATTTAAAATGATTCCTATCCTTTGCGTAGATGGACACAAATCCACCGCTTTCCAAAGCCAGAAGTCTTGTGTAACCATAGCAATTATTGCCCACCTTGAGCGTCTCAAGGCAGCAGAACCAACAAGCACCTTAGGACCACTATCTAATGGAAGAAGTTCAAGTGGACAGTGAAGCACACACACACACACACACACACACACACACACATTCACACACCCTGTACAGTCTGCCCCAAACACTCATTTTGTTGCCTTTGCTGCTCAAAGCACAAACTCAAGCCTGTATCTGAATGACACACCTACTTTTATTCTGGATTAAATTCTCTTCCCCCAAGGGCAACCATAACTGTTTACTGTTCCCCACGATTCATTCTATCTGCTGGCTCTGGATCTCTCAGATGTAAGATAGGAGTCCTTCTGTCCCTCCTTTTCCTGTTTTGAACTGTTTTTGGAAGATTCAGAGTACAAGAAACATATGTAGCTGGGAATGCTACAGAAAGTGTAGGCGAAATAACGTGGACAGGAGTAGACCCTGGTTGAAGCTGAGTTATAGCAGTCTCTTCATACTTCCTCATTCAGCTTTTGCAGAGGAGGAAGATGAGGAGATGGAGGAAAAATCTGTAATATAAACTTACAATTGAGCAGAGCTCCCCTGAAATAACAACTATGGCATCTGAGCTCTGCAAACACACTGATGAAGCTGAGTTAATTCCCAACAGGACAGTGGGAACAACCTGTTGTTTTGCTGTTGTCATGTAAGGAACACAGAGTCTGACAGGAAAATATGGTGTCTGAGTGTGATGAAGAGGAAAGGAGGAGGAGGAGGAAAAAGAGGAGGAGGAAGAGGAGGAGAAAGAGGAGGAGAAGGAAGAAAAAGAGGAGGAAAAGGAAGAAGAAGAGGAAAGGGGGAGGAAGAGGAGGAAGAAGAAGAGGGGGAAGAGGAAAGGGGGAAGAAGAGGAGGAAGAGGAAGAAGAGGAGGAAGAGGAGGAAGAGGAAAGGAGGAAGAGGAAAGGAGGAGGAAGAGGAGGAAGAAGAGGAAGAGGAAAGGGGAAGAGGAGGAAGAGGAAGAAGAGGAGGAAGAGAAGACGAAGAGGAAGAGAAGGAGGGAGAAGAGGAGGAAGAGGAAAGGGGAGGAAGAGGAGGAAGAGGAAAGGAAGAAGAGGAAAGGAGGAGGAAGGGGAGAAGGAGGAATGGGAGGAGAAGGAGGAGGAGAAAGAAGAAGAAGACTGGGATTTAGTACAGCAGAAGATGATCAAAATACTGAATGGAGGGAAAATTCTTCCTTCTGTGGAATGGTTTAAGTCTGGCCCAGAGTTTGACAGAAAAACTGTTGTCTACCATTTTTATGGAGTCTTACTGGGGCTGAAGATGGGGACAGTGGAAACACAAACTGTTCAAAACAATGAGTTGGGAGTGGTTAGATAGTGGTAAATTTAAAGGCCCCCTTATGGTCTGATTGATTGGTTAGCTGATTGGTTGATTGGTTGATTGGCTGATTGGTTGATTGGCTGATTGATTAATTTTATGGCTGAGAGAAAGCTCTAACCCCGGAAGCATATAGAGAGATGACAAGATCAATACCAGGGCTCGCAGAAAAGGTTAAGGAAAAACAAACCATGGACGTTTGGCTCGTAAAGAGGCTCCAGGTCCATCCACAGTGACTGCTCATTTCTTTTGAGAGACTTCAGGGTCTAGGCATATTTCAGATGGGAGCAATGGGGACTGTATTGAGGGCAACTGAGCACAAAGCACCCACCCCCCAAACTGTTAACCAAGCCTAGTGTTTTGCTTAGTAAGAAAATTGTGGTTTCAGGAAAAAGAGGGGTTCACCCTAAAAACTATTGCTTGGACCTCACTCTCTAAGTCATATGAATTCCCTGTCTTCGGATGAAAACAGAAAAGAATCATTAAAGCCCAAGAAAAAGGAACTTTATTAATTAAGAGAGAAAGCATCAACTGACAGAGAGTGGACTCAAACCAGCTGACCAGCCAGAGGAAAGAAACAACAGTCTTTTTCCATGGAAGAGAGCAGCCTTGGATGAAAAGACTTTTGTCTCTGCTCCTTTTTAAGGTCCTCTTTATACATAAAGACACACACACACACACACACACACACACACACACACACACACGCACGCACGCACGCACGCACGCACGCACGCACGCACCCACACCATGTACCTCAAAGCAGCCTTCTCATTACAAGGAAAATAATAGTCTTGTCTTTTCTCAGGACCTCATACGTTTTGTTGCAATCATTATGACAGTAATATCAGTGTTGTCACTCATGATAGGAGAAATAGAGAGTGTAAAAGAAGGCGTGGGCTCCCAGTGTGAAGGAAATGAGGGGCAAGTGGAAGCTGACTTCTGCTGGCCCTGTTTCTAGCCAGGTTCCCTCCCTACTCAGCTAAGCCGCCTCCTGGCTGCTCCAGCATCCCAGCGGGTTTTGAACCATGAACTTGTTGACAGTCCAAGGAGGCTACTAGTGAGGGCATGTTTCACATTAGCAATCTGTTTCCTAGACTCCAAAGCCGCTCTCCGCACCTTACTTCTTTCTGTGACTTGAGTGATCTCCAAGCTCTCTGAGGAAGGGCACAGCTTGCTGACATGACCAGCTGGATCTGCCTTGGACTGAACTTCCTCTTTTTATGTCTGGTAGTGGGAGAACTCACTGTGATAAACACGTACTACAACAAAGAAACCATCGAGAGTTCAATAACTTTAAACACATTTGTATTATTTTGCTCTTATTTTTGTTTTCAGACAGGGTCTCTTTATGTAGTCCCGGCTGTCCTAGAATTTACTATGTAGAACAGGCTGGGCTCAAACACCCAGATCTACTGGCTTCTGACTTCTGAGTGCTGGGATTAAAGGCATGGGTCATCACACCTAGCATAAATTTGTTTTTTGGGTTTTTTTTTTGTTGTTGTTTTTTTATTTTTGTTTTTTTTTGTTTTGTTTTTTGTTTTTGTTTTTGTTTTTTTTGGTTTCTCTGTGTAGCCCTGGCTGTCCTGGAACTCACTCAGTAGACCAGGCTGGCCTCAAACTCAGAAATTCACTTGCCTCTGCCTCCCAAATGCTGGGATTAAAGGCGTGTGCCACCACTGCCCGGCCTGTATTTTACTTTCTATAACATCCATTTAAAGATGATGACAGATGTATTTAAAGGCCAATAACATTAGCTATATACATACAATGTCTGTTGAGACCATCCATGTAAAGATCCTGTGACAATAGCTGCCTCTTGTACTGTGATCTACCTCAGTGGTGGAATCGCCCACCAAGCCCGAGGAGACTCTGGGTTTCATCTCCAGCATCGCCAAAAGCAAAACCCCAAATTGATTCATTCCCTCGTCAGGGGCTCCGACACCTTAGCATCAGATGCAATTTCAATATCCATAAAAATGTGACTGTAAAAACCCAAATACTGAAACCCAAGGGGTAGTGTGTTTGTCTTACAACCCAATAATTTCATATAAATTCTTGCCCTGTTGCAGAATCGAAACAGATTCTGAAACACGCGCGCGTGCGCGCGCGCGCGCACACACACACACACACACACACACACACACACACAAGCAGACCTCGGGCAAGCAGGCAAAGGATAAGGAGAGGTGGGGGCAGAGGACCTGAGCACCCATTGCTGTTATGGGCCACATTAGCTGGAGTGAAATCGGAAGCAGTTAAGGAAAAGCATGTTATGCCTGCTTCCTTCTGATGAGATGGTGTATCAGGACCAGTTGTTCATCTGGCCCCAACTTGCCCATCATTATCTCTCTCCTTGGCATTATCTCTGTTTCATGCGTCCCTGTTCTCCGTGTTAAGGAGCCATAAAGATTAGGAAAAAAAAACAAAAGAAAACATTTCTCAAGTTACTGAGGGATAACCCCCCTCAGAAACGTTCTGCCATGGAGGCACAGTGGTGAGTCCTCTTTTTAAAAATTGCTCTTCTAGCGTTTCCTCAGTAAAGCGCTTGCTCAGGGTAGGGAATGTCACTATTATCTCTTTTCAAGCCCAGGAATGTTTATTGCCGGACTCCTTCAGACAGTAATTTCAAGCAGCCTTACAATTGAACAGCCAAGCAGAAATTGTGCTTCTCTGTTTGTTAAACGCTTTTGAGGTCTTACATAAAAGGTTGATAATGAAGTATTAAGAGAAACATGTCAAAGGCTGTGGTTGGTCAAATTTCTCCGCCTGGGACAATGGGGATGGCGACCTTATACAAAACCCGCAGTGTCTCACTAGAGGAATAATCAATATTTAATGTTGAATTCTAGAGATCACTTTTCAAACGTTACCCAAAAATAGAATCTTAGTGGAGGACACGTTTTTAATTCTCATCAAGATTTTTAAGGAGAAGCAGTTAAAATCTGAGTGCAGAACACTGGAGCACTGGGCATTTCCCGCTCCACGTCAGGCAGGCAAGGAGGCGTTCTTAAGTCCCGTGTTTAAATTAGGACGAACTTTCACATCTCTTTTCTCTTGTTTTCCTTTTGAATCCAGACACTTGAATTTGGACAGACAAGCAAGCCAGCCACCCTTCAGTGTGGCTGTGTCAGGGTCCGAATGAAGTGCACATGACCCCCTTCAGCAGGGAAGGAGACACACAGTAAAGGTATTTTTTAACGGAACAATTCTTCGCCCTGCCCTGGTGACTAGGGAGAGGCATCTCGTGTTTCTCTTTTGCTGATATTGAATCAGCTGATGAGCAGGATGGATACCAGTGGAAATGTCCTGCCATAGTCTCCCAGACCTTTTGTCGTTTTGTTCTGGTGAGGCAGAGATGGCTCTTTTTTTCTCTCTCCTCCTCTTTTCATGTTGAAATATTCAATTATAGGGCCAATTAAAACTGACTAATTATTTGGTGGTTTTGCTCATAATCGGGAAAGTTGGAACTCGTTATGTGTAGTTGTGAGTAGTTGTGCTAAGTTGGCGAACTTTGAAATCTACACTTCCTTAGTGATCGCTAGGCTCATTCCCGGTTAGAATAGTGTCACTTAGCAGGGGATGCAGGTTCCTGCAAGGGCGTTTCTAAGCTTCCTGGATAGGTTGTGCAGCAGGTGGATTTGTATCTTAAGTAGAGAGTCAAAGTAAAAGCTTAAGGAGGGAAGTTGTGAGGGTGTTGATTGAGATAGCATTGGAATTGAGGAGAAACTCCAAACTGCCTATCAATGTGCATTCGTCAGGCCAGGTCTTATATTAACATATTCTTGCTTATTAACACTCGCATGGGCAGATGCTCCCACAAGTCAAGAGCAAGGATAATACCACCTAGCATTTTTCCTCGAGTTTGCAAATCGCCTTTACACGTTATCTGATTTTCAGAGAAATTTAGGAATTTCTGTACATTGAACAACTTGAAGCATAAGCTAGAATATTTGCTTTCAAACCTGTTTGTTTAACCCAATGCCAATAGCTCCAAAGCACTTACAAGGTCCAGGGCATGCTAATATGAGTTGTTGCTTAGAGAATTCTGAAGAAAAGTCAGAAAGTGTGGAATCAGATCCTGCCCATCCTGTGTCCAGCGGCAGGAGCGCAGGGAGCTTGCCCTGAAGCATCTCTCTGGCCACAGCAGGGGTCAGGAGTTAATGCTCCAGGCTACTGTCTGTTTCTCCCCAGATTGCTTGAAATTTGTAGTATGGTCACTTATAAAAATATACAAAGCCCCTCATTTTTTAAGTCCAATCTTTTATTGGCAAGAATCCTAAAGATTTGCTGAGGCCAGCCGCACATGTAGGGACAGCCCTGTTGCGTAGAATGGCTTTTCCCAAGACAGAGCTCAAGGCCTCCTGGCTTCCTCCATCCAGCACATCCCACATCCGAGCAGGTTACTTACCAGGCGTGGCTGCGGTGAAGGACACAAGTGACTAGAAGAACGCACACAGGCTTCATAAGGAACATAGTCTTCCGAGAAATGCAGGGAGAACGTCTCAAACATTGAGAGGTGGGAAGCATTCTCCTCAGAGGCAGAGGGATGGCTACCTTGGTCTGTAAGCGATCCCAAACAGTGTTAAGGGGTGGTGAAATGGAGCTACCTCACATCCAAAGAAAAGATTATCTACTTAATTAAAGTTTTTCCCTCTAAGTCCTTCAGCCAATCAGAACTCAAGTGCCAGAGAAAGATTGAGCTGATCAAAAGAACACTCCAGGGTCCTCCCGGACGGACAAACGCAGAAGGGGAAAGGGGACGAGGAGAATGGGGACAAAGGAGGGGGGGGGAGAAAGAGACATAGCAAATCCCCTCCACAGAATCACTGCGTGGAGTGGCCTCTCTCTCTCTCTCTTGCTTTTCTCTGCCCACCACCCCACAACCGACCCCTTTCCCAAGCACATGTATACACAGACACATCCACACAGGGAGAGCCTGGTCCCCAAGAGGGATTTAGAGGGGGTCGTGCTTTCCTGATTTCGTCTTTGTAGCACTTTGAGACTGGATTTGCATTTGGGATAGCTTTCCTCTTGTCCTGGGGAGCCACAGGCCCTCTGATCTGGGGGTTGCTGGCTGTGGATCTTTGTATGCTGGGAAGAAAGTTTGGGGACTTTGGGAAGTCTGTGTCCAGACAGCTCTTTCATAAATAGCTTACTGAGTACCTGCTACATTGTTAGCCCAGTACTGGACACTGGGGAAATTACCTATGTGCGTGTGTGCGCTTGTATGCATGCACGTGCACAAGCACGCATACACACACACACACACACACACACACACACACACAGAGACAGACACACACACACAAACATACACATAATTTCAACCTACAATATGTTTATGCATAGTACTGTGATAATAACAGTCTGTGTGTGAGTGAAGAAAGCCATGGCCACAGACTGCTTGTAAATCACACAGGAAAGTTTTTTGAAAAACATAAAATATGGGTTTCAAATAAAAGAAGAGATTTCAACAAGTGGGTGAGAGTGACCCCAGAGTTCCCAGCTTCTCAGCTCAGGTGCTGGAGCCACGTTCCTCTGGCTTACACCGCTCTGCTCTGAGTGCTCCCTGGGGCCAGGAGGGTTGGCTCACACTGCTCTGAGTGCTCCCCTGGGGACAGGAGGCTTCTCTGGTTCATACTGCTTTGAGTGCTCCCCTGGTGACAGCAAGTTCCTCTGGCTCACACCTCTCTGAGTGCTCCCCTGGGGCCAGGGGGAGTCTTCTGGCTCACACTGCTCCGAGTGATCCCCTGGAAACAGGAGGGTTCCTCTGGCTCACACTGCTCCGAGTGCTCCCCTGGGGACAGGAGGAGTCCTCTGGCTCACACCTCTCTGAGTACTCCCCAGGGGCCAGGAGGAGTCCTCTGGCTTACACCGCTCTGCTCTGAGTGCTCCCTGGGGCCAGGAGGCTCCTCTGGTTTACACCGCTCTACCCTGAGTGCTCCCCGGGGCCGGGAGGGTTGGCTCACACTGCTCTGAGTGCTCCCCTGGGGACAGGAGGCTTCTCTGGCTCACACTGCTCTGAGTGCTCCCCAGGGGCCAGGGGGAGTCCTCTGGCTCACACTGCTCTGAGTGCTCCCCTGGGGAGGAAGAGTCACCTCAGTGTTAGTGTGGTGCTCCCCAGAGGGCTCACTGTCTGAGTGATCCTACCACTCTGGCTCCCCAGACTCTACGCTCTTCTTTTATTCTTGCCTCTGAGCTCTCTGACCATATTGATCCTGACAAACCAAAGAATTACTGAGCTGAATTGTTATCTCTTTTGCTCAGGCCAGGTATTCTAAGAGATCTCTTGACCCCTTAGAAACTTCCAGACCAGGTCTTCACTTGACATCACAGTATGTGCAGGCACCCTAACAACTTTGGCTCTGTCCATCCGTCCCCACCCAGGAAGGCAGCCACAGACTTACTGGGGGTTAATATCTGTCTCTCTTTTTTGTTGACTTATTTTTAATACTATGATAATATAAATTGCTATGTTTATAAGTAATCATAGATTGGTTCTCTCTCTCTCTCTCTCTCTCTCTCTCTCTCTCTCTCTTACTCACTCACTCACTTTCTCTCTCTCTCTGAGATGGTCTCTCTCACTGTAGTTCAGGATAGCCTTGAACTCACAGACCCTCCTATCTTGGCCCCTTCAGTGCTGGGATACAGGTTCAAGCCAGCATCCCAGGCAAATAATCCTATTTTGCTGAACATTTGAGGTCAGTGTCCATATGTTTATGTTTTTTTTTAAAGATTTATTTCTGTATTATTATATGTAAGTACACTGTAGCTGTCTTCAAATGCACCAGAAGAGGGCGTCAGATCTCATGATCGGGTGGTTGTGAGCCACCATGTGGTTGCTGGGATTTGAACTCAGGACCTTCAGAAGAGCAGTCAGTGCTCTTAACCGCTGAGCCATCTCTCCAGCCCCCTATATGTTTATGTTTTAAGACTGGAACAATTGACCACAGATACCGTCATGTGTAAGCAATCTTATTTTGCTGAATATTTTGCTTATTTTCATTTAATAAAGGACTTGGTAACTTTTAAATTTATTTCAGTTTAAAATGTTGCTACCTCAATCAAAATATAAGATCCTAATCTATTGAGATAGAGTTCCTATCTCAGTGGATTAGATACAATAGCTTATCAATAAAGGTGTGAGACCCACTGCACTTTTGTTCCAACTTTATAACCCAATTCATTTCCTCTCCTCTTTTCCTAGTCCTGGAGCCAGAGCTTCTCCTTGCTGCTTTAAGTCAGAGGCCCTCTACCGGCAATGATCTCATTTGGTTGTTTTCAATATTATAGAGGTTTGAACATTAGATATTCTCTGTTTGGTTGTTGCTGGGCTATGTTTTGTTTTGCATTGTATTGTTTTGAGACAGGGTTTCTCTGTGTAGCTCTGATTGTCCTGGAACTCTGTAAAACAAGCTGGCCTCAAACTCATGGAGCTCTGCCTGCCCCTGAGTCCCCAAGCCTGGCTCAGAACATAGATGCTCTTTCATCTCTTGGGATACACTAGAAGTTTATACATTGTGACACTTTACCATCCAATTTTCCCTTAGGCATTGTAATTACTGTAGATTAGTTGTATAAAATGGGCTTCATCTTGACATTGCAAACATGTACAGTGGGCACTGTACCAGGTTCTCTCCCTAGTGCCCTCTCCATGACCAGCTTTCTCAGTCTTGGTCTATTTTAGTTTACTTTCCTTAGATATTCTCTTCAAAGTATTTTAGACCTAGACATACGACAATTAAGGTAGACAATCAAAAAGCAAAATACTATCCCCACCTAGTGACGTTACCCTTTTAAATCCCTAATACTTGACCTTGTGCTGCAGTGTTTGGTTCCTCCTTTTTAGACAGGGTCTTGTGTCACCCTGGCTGGCCTGGAACTCACTATCTAGACCAGGTTGCCTTCAAACTCTCAGAAAACCACCTGCCTCTGCCTCCCGAGTGCCAGGATTAAAGGCGAGCTCCATGCCTGGTTCTACTTTTGTGCTCAGATTTATTTTATTTATCTATGTATGTATGTGTCTGCCAAAAGAGGATGGCACGTCCCTCCCTTGGAGCTGGAGTTACAGGTATTTGCAGGCTTTCATGTGGTTTCTGGAATCTAAATTCTGGTCTTCCTGATTGTTCAGCAAGCCCGTGCAGAGTCCTTCTCAAAAACAAAAAGAAACAAGCAAAAAGCCAAAGAAGGGGTTAAGGGGAGGGTGAGAGAGCTCGGAGGTACTTCCCTAAAGGAACAGAGCGGCGGGGCAGAATATCTGTCTGGAACATACACAGGTTTGAATGAGTCTAAGAGAAACAAATGAATATGAGCTAAATGACAGTGACAAGGAAAGGCTTTGTAGAAAGGGAATAAACTCTGTGACACAATAGTGCTCCTTGGGTCAGCTGTATGGGTCATTGTGACTGAAGTCTGTGTAGGGTAGGAGTAGGTTGGAACATTAGTGCGCAGATGTGGAAGGGCCCTGTGCTGCATTTGGAGTTCATCATCATTGAGACAACTGGAAACTAGGAGAAATACATACACACATGCAAGCACGTGCACTTACATGCAAGCACATGCGCACACACGAACGCACATGCATGCACACAAACATTCTCACACACGTGTGTGCGCATGCACACACACACAACTTTTTAATTTTATTATTTACCCATTTGTATGCATGCGGGTGTCTTTGCATATGCTTGGGGGTACTAGCAGAGACCAGAAGATGGAGTCAGATCCCCCAAGTTGGGATTACAGGCAGTTGTCAGCCACCACACAAGAATTCTGGAAACCAGCCTGGGCTTCTGGATAAGCAGGAAGTGTTCTTAACCTCTGAGCCATTCATTCCTCAGCTCCCACTGGAGGTTTTAAGCAACATACAATTTTGTGGTAAAGTGGCTTCTTTTTCACAAGCCATGAAAAGATGGACAGAGCAGAGTGGAGCTGGAGGCCGAGTCAATTCAGCCCAACTTTCAGAGAACCAGGTAGGAAAAGCCAAAGACTGGAGTGTGGTAGTAAACAGAAAGCACGGTAGGTCGGTCACGGACTAAGACAACAGAGGCTGTGAGGCCTGGGGACTAGCTTGACATTTATTTAAGTAAAAGCATCATTTAAAATTTAACCAGGCAACCTAGAGGCAAGTCCACTGCCACAGAGCAGGGACTAGCGGTAGACACCCAGAGGGACTGCTAGCAACATTGCTAACTGACAGTGGGAGCCACTACTGTGTGTAAGTATGTGGCGAACAGATGGGAGAAAAAGAGACGCTGAACGGTTTGAGCATTACAAAGAGAGGTAGAACTGGAGACCAGCAGGTAGTGAGGAACAGTCTGTTGTGACAAGCCAGCCCCGCTACGCCACGCGTGGCGGTGGTGAAACCCTAGCCCATGTCTGGGGCCATGCCCAGGCAGCAGCAGGGGTCTGTGTTGATGTCCGTGACTCCTCTTACCACTAAAGACCATGCGTACATCCCTCTCTGGGCTGCTGCCTGGGGCCACTTGATGTCCAAGAGCTGTGCAGAGCTGGCCCCGCCACAGGCTGGCTGCAGCACTCGGAAGAGCTGGCTCCAGGTCATGAGAGTGAGAGAGGTGACCCCACTCCTTGCTGGCTGTAGCACTTGGGAACGCAGGCCCTGAACCTCACTCGGGCAGCACCGTAGATGTGTCTCTAGGGGCAGGGACTCTGGGTGAGCTGACCTGGAGGGTGTGAGCCTGGGAGAGTTGGCCCAGGCCCTCTCTGGCTGCAGCACTCAGGAGAATGGGCTACACAGTAGAGCTGGCTCCTGTGGTGTGGGTACCCGTGAGCTGGCCCAGGGCATGAGAGTGGAAGAGCCGATCACACCCACCCCTTGCTGCTGCGGCCTTGGTGCACTAGCCCGGACAGTGCTGGAGAGCGCACCCTGGTGGTGAGGGTGTGGAAGAGCTAGGGAGCTAACCAACTCAGCTACCTCCCAGGCCCAGATCCAGGACTTTGAGTTGGCCCACCCCAACATCTACCTCGAGCTGCTGGAGCACATGAAGGGGCTCGTCCTGCAGATCCAAAGCTACAGGATCTCCATAACTCAGGATCGCGACAGGATATCCGAGCGGAGTCCTATTGAGGATTCAGGATTGCTAATGTAGCAGAAGCCAGAGGCCTTCAGCCATGATGAGATGTTTTTATGCTTTGATTTAATTTTTATTTTTAGTTTCAGTTTTTTCCCTTTTGAGGGGAGGTTGCAAGAGCAAAGAACAGATTCGGAAGGATGGGGAGATGAGTGGGATTGCGGTGCATGATGTGAAATTCATAAATAATCAATTAAAAGTAAAAAAAAAAGAATTAGAATTCACTGAGATGTATCATGCTGATATATTTACCTCTTTTAATTTTCCAATAAAATATTAAAATTTAAAAAATTAATCAGGCCTTAAAACTCCCCGTGAAACAAAAACCCTCTTCCTTACAAATAAAATCAGAGCCCGATAGAAATGGGAACATTTTCAATATATTGTGTTAAAATGAAATATCATATACAAAGAGCCCACTAGGATGGGCCAGCAAAATGGCTCAATGAATAAAGGTGCTTGCCGTGTAGGCCTGGGGGCCTGAGTTGAAACGCTGGGGCCCACATAAAGCTGGAGGGAAAGAACCAGCCCCACAATGGTGTCCTCTGACCCCTACACTGGTGTCCTCTGACCCCCTACACTGGTGCCCTCTGACCCCTACTCTGGTTTCCTCTGACCCCCTACACTGGTGCCCTCTGACCCCTACTCTGGTGTCCTCTGACCCCTACACTGGTGCCCTCTGACCCCTACACTGGTGCCCTCTGACCCCTGCACTGGTGCCCTCTGACCCCTACACTGGTGTCCTCTGACCCCTACACTGGGTCAGGTGCCATTGTTGGGAGGGGAAGCATTTTCACTCCCTTGACATTTCCTCTCTCTCGGCCTTTTCAGACTTTCTACATAGTAATAAGTATTTTAAAATAGAACACATTTAGAACTGTGACATAAAAATACTTGTATTTTCATGCACTCTGTTAAATCCTAACACTTGTATGGTTTCGGCTTATCTAAAAACTAAATAAATGTTCCAGGCTTATTTGAAGTCCCAGCTATTTCCCCTCTCAGTTCTCTTCCTGTCATCTGCTCCCCAGGTGATGTACCGCCATCTTGAGTTGATGCCTATAATTCCCATGCGTGGTCCATATTGACATATGTACTAATAACCAATATATGGCACTGTTTGTCTGTTTCTGAAACATGCATAGTCATATTCCTATCCAGCCCTACTTCTTCAGTTTCTCATGTTATATCCCATATATTTTTCTGATTTTAATCTCTGTGTGTTTGTCTGTGTGTGTTTCTGTGTTTCTCTCTTTGTGTGTGTGTGTGTGTCTGTTTCTCTGTCTGTGTGTGTGTTTCTGTGTGCTTCTCTCTTTGTGAGTGTGTCTGTGTGTGTCCACGTCTGTCTGCCTGCCTCTGTGGGAGGGGGTGGCTTCTGTGTGTGTTTCTCTCTTTGTGTGTCTGTATGTGTGTCTTTTTTTCTCTGTGTGTGTGCCTGTGTATGCTTCTGTGTGTTTGTGTGTTTCTCTCTCTCTCTCCCTCTCCCCCCCCCCCCCCCCCCCCCCCCCGTGTGTGTGTGTGTGTGTGTGTGTGTGTCTATGTGTCTGTATGTCTATGCGTGGTAACCACAGAGGCCAGGGAGGGTGTCAGATCACATGAACAGCCTGATGTGGGTGATGGGAACCAAACCCTGAAAGAACAGGAGACACTCTCAACTGCTCAGCCTTCTCTAGCCCCAGCCCCTTTCCTTAGACCACTACGTTGCATTCCTTCTATGTGTATAATGTACTATGTGTAATCTATTATCTTTGGTGACTATTTAGTTTTCTTTTACTCAAATAGTCTTGTCCCCAGAGCTCAAGCTTGAGGATTTCTGTAGAATAGATGACTACAGATGGAATTCTCTATCTGAAATGTGCTCTGTAGCTTTACTAGATTTAGCTGAAAACTTTTTTTTTTTACCAGAGTTTATTATTTTATTTTATTATTGTAGTTTACTTACTAGTTTATTTTCTCCTGGGTTGTATGAAAATTCTTGCTTCCCCATCTGTACTCATTTGTATGTTTCTTCAGTGTATACTGAATCTGAAGTTGTCTCTTTAAGGGAGGAGAGACTGAGAGAAGTTTGACTGCAAGGTAGGATGCCTTCTAATAGCATCAATGTGCTAGCACCAAACAGAAGTCACCTTGGGGCTAGCTTCAGCCACGCCTTCAGGTGACTGCAATACTGGCTAGCATTATCAATGACAGTGATTTCATGAGAACCTCTGAGCTAAGGCCACCCTAGGCTACCCTAATCCCATCTCATAAAAACTGGGACAGAACACAGATGTTTATCATTGAGTTACTCCATTAAGCTTCAGAGTGATTTGTTATGCACCAGTGGATAATTAATACAAAGAGGTTTGCAGATGTTCACATCTAAGCCTAACATTACGAGAATCATCTCTTAATGAATTGGGGCTAGATAGATAGATAGCTCAGTGGTTAAAAGCACTTGCTTTTACAAAGGACCTGCGTTCAATTCCCAGCACCAATATGATGGCTCACAAGCGTCTGAAACTCCAGGGAATCTGTTGCTGTCTGGATGCATAGATCTACACGTAGAAAAAGCACCCATATCATAAAATAAAATGATATAAAAAGTTGAAATAAAAAGTTAATTAAATTTTGTAAATTGAATAAAGTTTAATCATGGAGTATATTACCACCTTACAGGGGAGTGATACTGGCAAACAAACAATCAAACAAACAAAGCCAGGCAGGCAGATCAATGGACTAGGATGAAGGACCCAGAAACAGGCCCACATAGCTGTGACTGGTCGATCTTTGACAAAGGTGTCACATGTGCACTAAGACAGTCTCTAATGCTACTGGAAAAACCAGGCAGGCATGTGAAAAAGAGTAAAACTGGACTCTTTACCTTACACAAATATCAGTTCAGAATGGATCAAAAACCTGTATCTCAGAAACTTCTAGAGGGAAACAGAGGCTTCTCGAGATATACACAAGGTCTTTTTGAAAAGGATTTGGTGTTCACAGGAAATAATAGCAAACACCGACAGCCACAAGAGCATGAAATATAAAAGCTTACGCACAGCCTATGGAATAGGAAACCTATTTGCCAGCTATGCATCTAATGAAGGATTAATATCTAGACAGAGAGATAATAAGGTCTAATGATATACATGCACAAAAATGCCACCATGAAACTTCACACTACAGATGTTTCTGAATTTTAGAGACATAGACTTTTCACAGTAGTGTTTAAGATGTATGGAGCAGGAGCTGGGGGGAGGGACTTGGAGGTTAAGAGTACTTGCTGCTCTTGCAGAGGACCCAGATTCGAGTCCCAGCATCCACATGTCGATGGAGCAGGATCTTTCTTGTTTCCACTCGCGTCATGCTTCCTTTAGGCTAGTTGGTCTATAAGCGTCTAGGCAATTCTGTCTCTGTCTCCCATCTCATCACAGGACGACTGAGATTACAGATGTGTGCTTCTGGGTTGGGCTCTTCGTTTTTCTTTTGCTCCTAATGTAGGTTCCAGGGAATGAACTCCCATCATCAGGATTGTGTGGTTAATACCTTTACCCACTGAACCAGCCCCTTACTATTCATCATTCCTATAACCCGCTTTGACAGGAGTGACCAAACACCAGGTGGGAGATTCTAGGATCTACATTCTTCAGTACTTTAAAATCTTCTGCTCTGTTGAATCTGCTGATTCTAGAGAATCAAATATATTGATCCAAATCTATTCCCAAAAGGCTATGATAGACAAAGATTATGAAAGGGGAGAGGGCCAGTGGGAATGATAGCGCATGCCTTTAATCCCTACACAGAAACAGGCAGATCTCTTTGAGTTCTGAGACAACCTGGTCTACACAGCAAGTTTCAGGCCAGCCAAGAACTCACTACTACATAGTGAGGACTTATCTTTAAAAAAAAAAAAGAAAGAAAGAAAGGAAGGAAGGAAGAAGAAAAAAAGGGAAAGGAAAGAAGGAAGACAGACAGAAGACCAGAAGCATGGTGATGTAAAAACTGCTCTCTAAAATGGGTACTCTGAAGTGGCATCTCTCTTGCATGGCCATTATTTCAAGGAGGGTTTTTGTGTGACTCCCGGGTTTCACAGAGAACTTTGACAAGGACTGGAAAAGAACAGGAATGTTAGGATCCTAAGAGCTACAACTGGTGCTGAGAGATCTAAGGTTATTGCTGACTGTAAGAGGGCAACTCGGTAGTTTCAGGGAGGAGCAGATCAAACTGGGGTGAGGGCCAGGAGTGTAAGGGTAAACACAGTGGTACTCTGGGGAGGTTCCTTTCCAAAGTAGGATCTTTCTGACAAGTAAAAGTGACGTCACTGTCAGAACAGTCCTGTCTGCAGGCTGCTCTCTGTCAACATTGCTCCAAGACAGTCCATTCATTCACTCAGTGTCTATGCTATAGGTGCTGTGACAAGTTAGGTGCTGTCTGGGCTCTAGGCGTTCAGCAGTGATGAGCAAAAAGAACCCCTGTTGCCATGGTGACGTCATGGAGAAGTGGAAAACAAACTCATGGAAAAGGATTTCGTTTGATACACAGTGTGAAAGAAGACGATTAACAAACAGGGTTAACCCAAGGCTGACTGTGGATGTGTGGAATAAGGGACTTCTGAGGTGACATCCAAGGCGGGGAAGAGGGGCAGCAGCCAGGAAATAGATCTAGGGAAGAGATCAAATGGAGAGGAAAGACAATGCAGAGAGGCAGGCAGGTTTGGGGGGCAAGGGACATGTCTGTATGTGGAGCACAGTCACTGAACAGATGAAGAACCTTCGGGATGCCTCGGTTTTGTCTTAAGAGCACATGGAGACAGTAGGAGGGTTTTAAGCAGAGAGATGGCATGACGTGGCTTATATTCAGAAATGTGTTCTGGTCACCGAGCAAAGAGGAATCAAAGAACTCACAGACAGGAGCAGGGAGCACCATGCAGGCAGATTGCAGGCAGGGAGCACCATGCAGGCAGACTGCAGGCAGGGAGCACCATGCAGGCAGACTGCAGGCAGGGAGCACCATGCAGGCAGACTGCAGGCAGGGAGCACCATGCAGGCAGACGGCAGGCAGGGAGCACCATGCAGGCAGACGGCAGGCAGGGAGCACCATGCAGGCAGACTGCAGGCAGGGAGCACCATGCAGGCAGACTGCAGGCAGGGAGCACCATGCAGGCAGACTGCACTCGATAGTCATCCAGGTCAAAGACAAGAGTGATTTTGCCAAGGGCAGGAGATGTAGACAGCAAAAAATTTTCCAATACTTTTATTCATCCTTTCCAAAAGGAACTAAATTTCTATTATTTTTAAAATTAAAATAATGCAGACGCTGTTGTTGTTGTTGTTGTTTGAGACAGGATCTCTCTTTTTTAGTCCTAACTGTCCTGACACTTGGTATGTAGACCAGGCTGGCCTCAAACACACAGAAATTCCCCACCTCTGCCTCCTGAGTGTTGAGATTAAAGTTCTGCACCACCAAATGGCTTTTGTAAAAACCAGTTTTATCAATGCTTTCCAAATGGTATGCGTTTGTCCATCAATGGAGGCTTGGAAGAACATTCTTAGGACAGCTCTAATCAAAGAGTGCCATTGTGGTGCTGGGCAAAGTCTTGATGAAGCTGTGTTTAGGTTTGTTTTTTTGTTTTGTTTTGTTTTGTTTTAGTATAGAATAGAGTTTATTTAGGGTATGGGGAGGGGAGTTAAGAGGGTAGCAGAGGCAGAGAAAGATAGAAAGAAGGAGAGAGTAGAGAAGTAGGGGCCGGCCATGACCACGTGGAGAGAGGTGGGGGAAGGAATGGGGAGAGAGGGGGATCAAGGGGTAAGAGGCAAGGTGGAGAAGCAGGAGTAAGAGGGTTTGTTTTTTTTTTTTACATCAGCAATGACCCCCCTTTTTGGTGTTTTCCTTGAAATCACCCCATGCTTATTGGAAATAATGTCAGAAAGATGTGTTTGGGCATATCAAAAAGAAGCTTGTATGCCAGGCTGTCATGTCACTGAAAGTGTGTCTTTGTAGTGTTTGGCATCAAATCCAGAGCCTTGTGCAAGCTAAGTAAACACTTGAACACAGAGCTGTCTGAGTCCCTCCCCTCTGCATGCACCAGGCATGCATAGGATGCTTATATACATCCATGTAGGCAAAGCACTCACACACAAAATAAAAATGAATCTTTAAAAAGAATAATACTATTAAGTTACTGTGTGTGTGTGTGTGTGTGCGCGCGCGCACACACATACACACACACACACACTCCTTGCATGATTTTATATGCACTATGTTATACTGAATCTACAGATAGTTGTGAGGCACTATGTGGGTGCTGGGAACAGAATCCAGGTCCTCTGAAAGGACAAAAAGTGCCTTTAATTATTGAGCCACCTCTCTCTCCTCTTGAGACACAGTCTTACCATGTAGCCAAGGCTGACCTCATATCACTGTGTAGGACAGATTGTTTTTGAACTTTTTGTTCCTCCCGCCTCAGCCTCTTGGGAGCAGAGGTAACAGGCCTGTGCCACCATGACCAGCTTTAATGACAGCGTTTATGAATGAAGGGATGTCAAGATCAAAAGCATTTATGGACGAAGTTAACTTACATTGGTGAGGTCTTGGGATCAATTCCTGCCATGCCTTGCTCCCTGGTTCAGGATAAAATAAAGATTGGAGTAAGAGTGAGGCAGGGAAATCACTGAGAAAACTCTTGCACTGCACAGATCAGAGATAATAAGGATCTAGATTCAAATAGTGTAGACAGAACTGTACAGGGAGTAATGGGTCGACCCACAGAATGCCGTGGAATCAATGAGTGTTAGTCAGAGGGACAGAAGTGCTTGGGATGCTGAGTCTGAATGCCAGGCTCCATCACAAGGAAGTAAGGTACTGAAAATGAGATGATTCAGGGATAAAAGAAGTAGGATAGATTGTTTCACAACTACACAGAGATACAGCATTTAAAATGGCTAAGGTGATACAAAGTACATTGTATTTTTCATGAAGAAAAGAAAGATGAGGTGAGGAATTGTGCGGTGACTTCCAGCTGTTCTGTTAGTAGGCAGGCTGGAGGGAAGAATGCAGGAGTTGTGACTTTTCCCATCTATTACGGGAACAAGTGCAGACCTTTTGGCTTAAGTCCTGTTATGGAGAAGTGCCTAGTGACCCCGTGACCTTGTCCAAGAGCCTTGATTCTCCAGAGGATGGACACTTCTTTCCTTTCTTTTCTTCACAGGATGTTAATGCTGAGGCCAAGCAGCTGTCTTCAGAACAAGGGCATAAAAAACTCTCGTGGGGCCGGGTGTTGGTGGCGCACGCCTTTAATCCCAGCACTTGGGAGGTAGACAGGCGAATTTCTGAGTTTGAGGCCAACCTGGTCTACAAAGTGAGCTCCAGGACAGCCAGGGTTATACAGAGAAACCCTGTCTCGAAAAACAAAACAAAGCAAAACAAACAAAAAACAAAAACAAACAAACAAAAACAACAAACCAACCAAACAAACAAACAAAAAAAACCCCTCGTGGGTTCATGGGAGTAGAGGGCATTGAAGAGATCAGACATCACAAGAGCAGTATTGCTGTCCCCACTGCTGGGGAGAGCTGACACTCACTAGACATCACAGACAGCCTGGGTGCTCAGTACAGCCTCGGAGGCAGGTGACTGTCTTCTCTCATAGTCAGGATTGGAAACGTTAGGAGACATGTTAAATCATCCCAGAGGGAGGAAACTGTTAATTCAGGACTCAAACCCAGGTCTGAACGAGCCTGAGGACAGCCAGGTCCTGTCCTGTTTCCAACCCTAGGATTCTCAGCATACTGAAAGCGACAGTGCAGCTTGGTTCTTGGAATCCATGACAAGGTGGGTCACAAGGTCACTCACTAAATGGGCTTCAGGAAACTGAACGAGCTGCCCCCGGCATGCAGATCCCTAGAGCATACAGCAGAATTCTGCTCGTTGTTACTGAACTGAGAAAAGCGAGCAGTGTTCAGAGTCCTACAAGGACCAAGCCCCTAAAGATGGCCTCTGCTCTCTCATTTTGTAAGCCATACATCAACATCATCTGGTGAGATTTAAGGGAGAGGTGACCGTCTTTCTCTCCACATTTAGGAATCAGACTTTCCCGGGCTGCAATCTGTAAGATTGCAAGTCTGTAAGAGAGTTAGTTACCTTGGCGATTGTGGGGGAAGCCAGGTTTGGGAACTGTTGGAAGCATCCCAAGAAGGGGCTGTTGGGAGTCGGGATGGCTTTCCTCATTGAAAGGGCAGATGAGGGGGATTCTAAGGAAGGCCATGGGCAGAAAGCCTGCTGCTTCCTTCCTCAACCTCCTTCTTCTCCTACCTCCTTGCCATCCCTCTGTATGCCTAGTTCCTCCAGTCAAGAAGTTTTCCTGCCCCTTGCAGGCAGGACAGTGACACTTGGAACAGCAGCGCCGCACAGCGGAAAGAAGCAAATACTACAGCGCTAAGCAAGTCGCAGGACCGCGCTTTAGTAGAGCCAGAAGCTGTAGGTGCCCACGTGTCCTGCAGGGGGCAGTACGTCCCTACGTGTTTACGTAGGTACTATCTGGAGGTCCTGGGTACGTGGAGAGAACTCCATAGAGAGGACATGGGGTTGAAGATCTGAAACCTCAGTCGTCCACGTTGTGAAACTAGAATAAACTTGGAAGAGAGCTAAGAGCAGAGGAAGGCGGGAACTAGCCTTGCCTTGAAATTGAACTTAACGTGTATGACTCTTATGGTTGGTGTTATACCATGTACCATCAACGTTCTGGGTGGCTTTCTAAAAACAGGTCTGACATGCACCCGCTGTCAGACACTTCTTCGGAGCGAATCCTTTTTTTGTTTTGTTTTGTTTGTTTGTTTTGTTTTGTTTTTCGAGACAGGGTTTCTCTGTGTAGCCCTGGCTGTCCTGGAACTCACTCTGTATACCAGGCTGGCCTCGAACTCAGAAATCCGTCTGCCTCTGCCTCCCAAGTGCTAGATTAAAGGCGTGGGCCACCACTGCCTGGTGAATCCTTTTTTAATGTGTACATGGGTCAGACATTAGTTGACACATTAGGCTTCTCTTTTAGTGATATTTCAACACTGTGACATGTAGGCTTGTGTTGGTGGGATGGGGCAGGTCACAATCGTACTGGTTTTGTTGTTTTTGTTGTTGTTGCTGTTGAGGATTTTGTTTACGGCTTATTATTGCCTTTATTTATTTGTATGTTTGTGAAGATCCATGAGCTTATGAGCACCAAATGCGTGCATGTGCCCACAGAAGCCAGGGTGCTCACATACCCTGGGACTGGAGTTACAGCTGTGAACTGCTTCATGGGTGTGGTGACTGCTTATGAGTGCTTATGGGTGTGGGAACTGAACCCCAGTCCTCTGCAAGAGCAGTGATAACCACTGGGATTTCTCCAGCTCCAGAAAAGTCTGTCTGTCTGTCTTTCCCTCTTCTTTGTCTCTGTCTCTCTCCTCCCCTCTCCGCCTCACTTGTGTAGCTCTGGCTGTCCCTGGGCTTACTATGTAGACCAGGCTAGCCTTGTACTCAGAGATCCACCTGCCTCTGCCAGGATTAAAGGCAAGCACCACCACATCTGGCTTAATTATACATGTTTTTATTGGTCCCCACCTGGTAATGTCCTCTCCCTCCCCCTCCTCTCCCGTTTTACATTTCTAATGTTTGTTCCTGGACACACTCTTTTCAATAGCATGCTTAGTGACTCAGCTCATAGTGGCTTAGAAATACATCCGGAATGACTATACAATAAACTATACATAAACCTATCTGCTCATCTACCTGGTTGGGTTTGATTTTTTTTTTTTTTGAAAATTAACTAAAGACACTTTAATGCTGCATAATATTTGTATATCTTTATAGAGCACAATTGGTAATTTATGGTAATCCAATACATACAATGTATAATAATCATCAGGATAATAAACATTTCCTTCTCTTCAAACTTGAGTTATCCTTTAAAGTTACTATTACACTGATTTATTTACTGTGTGTATGTGTGTGGGCATGTATGAGAGACACGGCACTTATGTAGAGATCAGAAGATAACGTGGGAGTTGGTTCTCTCCTTCCATTCTGTGTAACTTGAGGGTCTAATTCAGGTCATTGGTCATAAATATCAAGTACGTACACTCACTCAGCCATTTGGTTGACCCAAACGCTGGTTATTTTTATATGTTGGAAATTTTATCCT
The DNA here is from genome assembly GCF_008632895.1 of Mastomys coucha. Classification (NCBI taxonomy): domain Eukaryota; kingdom Metazoa; phylum Chordata; class Mammalia; order Rodentia; family Muridae; genus Mastomys; species Mastomys coucha. The sequence goes on along the minus strand of NW_022196904.1, from coordinate 175,680,552 downwards.
CGAGTCAATATGATTTCATCCTATAAAAGATTAACTTAATTGTTTCCATAAACATTGTGTTTGAACTTTTTGTGTCTGGCTTATTGCATTTGACATAATGACTTCCAGGTCCACCCATGTTGGTGCAATTCACAGGATTTCATTATCGTTTGTGCCTGACTAATACTCCATTGCATACACCACATTTCAAACTCCATCCATTCTCTGAAAGGCATGTGGGTGATTTCACATTTTTATTATTGTGAACAGCTAGTGGTGCAATCACCACAGTAGCACAAGTGTCTTTTGGGGGTGACAATGCTGTTGTCTTTGAACTTACACCAGTTGTGGAGTCACTGACTCCTACAGCTTCTATTTTTAGTTTTGTGAGAAATTTCTAGATTGTTTTTATGATTATTATAGTTTAGGTTCCCTTTTAAAACTTTCTTATTGTTTTCTAGAGGGAGTGTTTGTTTTTCTTTTTGTTGTTGTTGTCTCTTTGATAAAAGCCATCTTAATTGGATGAGGTGAAAGGTCACTGGGTTTTTTTGTTTGTTTGGTTTGGTTTTGGTTTTGATTTTTCGAGACAGGGTTTCTCTGTGTAGCCTGGCTGTCCTGGAACTCACCCTGTAGACCAGGCTGGCCTTGAACTCAGAAATCCTCCTGCCTCTACCTCCCAAGTGCTAGATTAAAGGTGTGCGCCACCACTGCCCGGCGGTCACTGGTTTTTTTTTTTAATAAGATTTATTTTTATTAATTTTTTAGATATGTGTATTTATTTCACCTATATGCATGCATATGTGTTTGTGTATGGGCTCTCTCTGTCTCTGTCTCTCTCTCTCTCTTTCTGTGTGTGTGTGTGTGTGTGTGTGTGTGTGTGTATGTGTACAGGCACTTGCAGAGACTAGACCAGAGAGTGGGGTGGGTAATAGATACCCCGGAGCAAGTTACAGGGAGTTGTAAACTGCATAATGTGGGAGCTGGGAGTTGAACCTGAGTCCTCTGGAAGAGCGGCAAGTACTCTTAACCATTGAGTCCCTGATATTCAGCTTTTGAATTCATTATACATTCTGCATATCAATCACAAGCAGAAGAATGGAAATAGGTCTCCATGAACAATAATCAACTCAGAGTGGATCAAAGGCCTTCAGGCCCACACATGTTACAAAAGACAGGATTTCATCGTTTCACTGTTGAATGTTATCCCACAAGTGCATTGCTACGGAAGGGTTTTGGTTTTGCTTGTTTGATTGAATGCTTTGGCCATTTATCTCTTGATGGGCATTTGGGTTCCTTGGAGGATGTAATGAACACAAGAGTGCAGGCGTCTCTGACAAACCAATTTCATCTCATTTGGATAGAGTTCCAGTATCGAGCCTTTTCAGTACTTTGGTATGTTAGTCTGTTTTATTGAGACAGGGTCTTGTGATCCCTGACTGGCCTCAAACTTACTATATAGCTGGGATGACATTTAATTTCTGACCCTCTTGCCTCTATCTGCCTTGTGCTAGGATTGCAGGCCTATTTTTAATGTGTGTGTGTGTGGTGTACACATGTGTACACAGGTGTGCTGATGAGTACATCTATACATTTACATGTGGAAACTCAGTGAAGGATGCTGAGTATCTTCCTCACCTTCTGATTTAGTCTCTCACTGAACCTGGAACTTACTATTTTGATATACTGATTGACCAGCAAGCTCCAAGAACCCACCTGACTCTGCCCAGTAACAACACTGAAGGTGCAGGCATGTGTGCCTCTGTCATGTTTTTCCTTGAGTGATCTGCCTGTCTCTGCACTCCAGTGCTAAGCGTGCCTAGGTTTTTATAGGACTGCTTGGAATTTAAACTCAGGTTCTTGTATTTGCAGAGCAAATCCTCTTACCCATTGAGCCTTCTCCCCAGTACCTTTCCCCTATTTTTTAATTTTGAGGACCCTCCAAAATGTTTTTCAAAACACCTCACTAATTTTAGTTTTCACTAGCAATGATCCTATTTTATTACTCTATTTTGGGTGAGATTGAACCACTGACCTATATCTCTAGACCCTTATTTTTTAAATTATTTATTTAATGTATATGAGTACACAGTAGCTATCTTCAGACACACCAGAAGAGGGCATCAGATCCCATTACAGAGGGTTGTGAGCCACCATGTGGTTGCTGGGAATTGAACTCAGGACCTCTGGAAGAGCAGTCGGAGCTCTTAACTGCTGAGCCATCTCTCCAGCCCAAGACCCTTATTTTTAATAGATGTACTTGGGCCAGTACTTTGAGAAGAGGATTGGTGATAACTGTTCTTGGCCCTCTTCTTGACTACATCTGCAATGAACTATAATCTAGAAATGAAAGGCACACCTGTGGTCAGATCTTGAGGCTGGAAGACTCAGGTTTCTGACTTGGTTCTTGACATGGAGATCTTGAGGCCTAGTGGCCATGAAAAGCATAGACCCAGGCAAGTTAGTACACACCTTTAATCCCAGGAGGCTGAGGCAAGCAGATCTATGAGTTCCAAAACCAGCCTGGGACAGATTTAGGCATCGGGTACACACCTTGAATCTGGGCCACAACTTCTGCTGGAAGCCTATATGAGGACATTGGAAGAGGAAGACTCATTCTTCTTTGACTGCTTTCACTTACTACTCAGCACATCTGTTGGAACCTACTTCTATAGAAGACCAATGGAAACACCTGGTCTCATGGGACTGAGCAACTACTAGATTCTTGGACTTCCACTTCACAGCTGCCCATTGTTGGGTTAGTTGGGCTGCAGACTGTAAGTCATGCCTATACATTCCCTTATTATATAGAAACATTCCATACTTTCTGTGACTCTAGAGAATACTAGGAAGGTTGTCACGATTTTTCAATCTCAGAATGTTTTTCTGGCAGTAGGCCAGTGGGTCGGCTTCTCTATTCTCATTTCTGCTCAGCTTTGCAGAAGAACCCTCAAAGGTCCCCATACTCATTCACAGTTCCAACACTGAGAGTCCACAGTGCAAGTCTCCTCTGAGAATCAAGGTAATATCTTCATTGTAAGCCCCTGTAAAATCAAAAGGTGAGTTATGTACTTCCAACATATACTGGCACATAAGATACATTCATTCCAAAAAGGAGGAATGGAGGCATGGTAAGGAAATATTGAACCAAAGCAAGACTGAAACCCAGCAGTGTAAACTCCAAATCCTGTGACTTTATGTCCAGTGGAAAAGGGCTTAGATGGCCCATCTTGCAGCTTTTGCCTGAAACTCATTTGTCTTAAGCTGGGTCCACTCATTGTATGCGGCTTTCCTTAACAAATACTCCACAGCTCTGGCATCTCCAACATCTTAGGGTCTTGATTAGGGTCTCAAGCACAACCCATGCTTCACGTCCACAGCTTTATGCAATGGCCTCTTAGGGTCTCTAGTCCTCTCAAGGCTCTCACACAGGGATTTCCCTAACACACAATGCCTGGCCTTACTTGCTTTTTGATCATTAACTATGAACAAACTATATGTAAACTATAAGAGTGATCACAGATAAACATGTGACAGAGTAAATATTAGGCTGTCTTGAAAACTCCTCTGTTAAAGAAATTGGTCTTTTGCTTTTAAACTTAGCCCCAGGAAAGTTCTTAGGATAAGAACAGAAGGCAACCACTGTTGAAGTGTGAATTTCTGCTTTTGTTGGAAACTCAGTTGTGTCATGTGATGTTTTTCTGGAAGCTGTCTTATAAGAGGAGGTTTGCTGAGAACAGACATTTGACGTTCTTCTGGAAGCTGCCTGGTGACAGGACATGTGAGGCTTTGCTGGAGCAGATGCTTGAGAGGACGTGTGATGTTTGGAAAGAGTATACGTATAAATCAGCCTACAATGAATGATGCTTTGGCATTGGTTCGCCTTGCTGGTCTTCAATGACATCACTCTTGCATTATTTCACCTTTATTTCTTCTCTGATCTTGTTGTGACTTCGTAGAGAGAAGTACACCAAAGAACTTCTGGCTTCTTGCTGCTTCAGCTGTCTCATGCAGATCTGCAGAACCTTGCGGTTTCTTCTGGATTGAGCCTCTGTCGATGATTTGTGTTTGGTGTTTTGCTAGTGGACTGGACTGCTGACAACAAAGAGTGGAATTGCCCCAAAGAACTACTTCTAAACAGGTCCATGTCCCCCTTGTCCTATTAGCCATCTTCCTCCCCTACCTTTGGTCAGTGGGCTATAAGGGAGGTTGAAGGGTTTAAGAACTCTTATCAACGTAGGTTTTGAAAAATATAAGCCTACACAGTTTTTGTTGAAGTATTGTAGAATGGTCTGCAGCCCAGTTTAGGATATTCTTCTTCCCGAAACCTTTTAAGCGGGCCTCTTTCAGTCCACAAAGCTGACAGCCCTAATGTTTTCCAAACTCTTACTAGGGTGGCCCATTAATCTCTGCTTACAACGTTCAACCGCCTTCCTAATCCAAAATTCCAAAGTCTTCCACATTCCTCTAAGACACAACATAGTCAGGTCTGCCATAGCAACACCCCGTTCCTGGTACCAACTTCTGTCTTCAGTTTTCTATTGCTGTGATAAGACACCATGACCCTGGCAACTTATAGAAGGAAGAATTTATTGGGCTTACAATTCCAGAGAGGTAAGAGTTCATCATGTCAGCAGTCAGTAGCCTGTCAGCAGTCACTAGCCTGTCAGTAGCCTGTCAGTAGTCACTAGCCTGTCAGATTTAACTTTGTATTTCATCATGGTAAAGAAGCTAGCATCAAGCAAGCATGGTGGCTGAAGTAGAAACTCAGGGAACACATCTTAAGCTGCAATAAGTAAGTCTGGCCACTAATCACATGGAAACATGTAAAAACTTAAAGTAGAACTTTCACATGATCCAGCAACATCACTTCTGGGTATGCTCTCAGGAATCACAGCTTACTACCGAGGTACCCACACTCTCTGCTCATTACAGTACTAGTTACAATAGCTGAGTCATGCAATCAGCCTAAGAGTCCATCAACATGAACACAGTAAATGTGGTATAGAAACTTAATGGATAGTATTGTTCAGTTATAAGAAAAGAATGAAATTATGTCATTTTTTCAGGAAGACAACTGGAACTACAGATCACCATGTTAAGCAAAAGAAGCCAAACAGAAAGATAATTATCCTATTTTTCTCTCATATGTGTAGGAGAGGAAGGGGAAGGTGAAGGATAGGCAAGGAGGGTAGTTTATAGGGCGTGAGTCTGAGCCAACTGCATTAAGTATGAAAACACACATTGCAACCCTATTTTGTATGCCGACTTAAAAACACACTTGGAAAATGCCTGTTTAACTTGTATTTGCACATGTACATTGTGCTGACTATTTTTGTGTCAAACTTGATACACGCTAGAGTCATCTGAAGGAGGGAACCTCTATTGAGAAAATGTCTCCCTAAGATCATTAGTAGGCATTTTCTTAGTTAGTGATTGATGGGGGAGGGCTCAGCCCATGGTGGGTGAGGCCATCCCTGGACTGGTGGTCCTGGGTTCTTACTGAAAGCAGGCTGAGCAAGCCGTGGGGAACAAGCCAGTAAGCAGCACAGTCTGCCTCCAGGTTCCTGCCCTGTTTGAGTTTCTGTCCTGACTTCCTTCAGTGACGAACAGCGATGTGGAAGCTTAAACCAAACAAACCCTTTCCTCCCCACGTCGCTTTGGTCATGGTGTTTCATCACAGCAAGAGCGACCCCAACTAGGACTCAATATTCTACTTCCACAGTGTTTTAAAGCAAAATACAGACACTTATGTGCAGTTTGTGTCTGTTTCTAAGCAGGACAATCCTCAGCCTCTGAAGTGAATGTTTCTCACTGGAAGCTTTTCATACTGTCGGGAGCAAAACAATCCATTGATTTCCGCGGTGTAAATGTGAGAGGGTGGGATCTGGATCGGTGACTTGGTCACGGCTGTAAAGATGAATAAGTAAGTCTGGAAGGAGTGAGACCGCGGAGCAGAATGCATTGGTTAATTGGGTTTCTGATTAACTACGGGTTAATGAGAAGACACTTTTGTCTGAAATCTCTTAGATTGCCTCAGTCCATTTCCTCGATTTAATAAGTAGCCTAATGAACATAATTAAATCTCCTCTTACCGATTCCGCATCCCACCGAGCCTCGGGATCTTCGCTCCAAACACATTATGTAATTCTGTCCCGCACTGTAGCTGCAGAAGGAACTGGAATTACGGGCGGCACCTACACATTTCCTTTCTTAAAAATGTTAGCACATGCTGGGGATGGGGCTCAGTTGCAGAACATTTGCCTGGCAGGCTCAGCATAGCATAAGTTGTTAACAAATATTAGATAATGAATTGAGGTGACTTGGGTCTTTCAATGTATGTAAATTTGTCATAGATAAACAAATAAATGCTTGTTATATAGTCTGGAAAAACAGACCAATCCTTCATTCCACAGGGACTTTCAAGTTCATGAAATCTAACACCATTGCATAAAACATTAAAAAAAAAAAGTTTAAAACCTAGGGCCAACAAATAGCAAAGAGGAACCTGTACAGCCAACATTCTAATGGAGCCTGCTGACAGAACACCCAGAAGCCTTGTCCCTGTGGTGGGTTGCCACTGCCATTGATCTAGTAAGACATGAGCCCCACAGGGCAGGGGTTTGTGTCTACTACATCCAGGGATGCAGTAGTCTTGGCACCTTAGAAACCCCATAGTAAATGCTAAGTGCATGAGAGAATGAAATGGAGATGGGATCTTTATTATGCACAAGGCAGCTTGACTTTAGAACATGTAACAAGTAAAACCCATGGCCTGTGTTTTACGACATGCAGCTCTCCATTAACTTATTGGACATTCATTAAGATTGGTAATACAGGGATACAAACCAATGTGTGGGCTGGGGATATAGCTCAGTGGTAGAACATTTGTCTAGCACATGCCAGGCTCTAAATTCATGTCCCAGCATTGAAAAGAAAGCAAACACCACACACACACACACACACACACACACACACACACACACACACACACACACACACGTGTGCGCTGGCCCCTAAACTGAAGTTAACTCAAACTCTGAGGTTAGAAATATAGGAAGAAAGAGAAAGATACTAAATAGATTCTACAGGAAGACATCTTAAACCTTTCTATGTGTGTTAGACTCAAGCACCAAGTGGCTTTAATTAGGAGCCCAGAGGGTAAGCTGTAAATGCACTTTACGGAGGCATGGTGGTACATGTATATAAACCAGCATGTTGGAGACCAGAGCATCGGGTTTAAGCCTCTATCCACAAACAAATTCCAAATATCCACCACCACCTAAGTCACTCTGACGATAGTCACAAGAATACAGTAGACAGGAAATGCAGAATTTGCCTTATCCACCACCACCTAAGTCACTCTGACGATGGTCACAAGAATACAGTAGACAGGAAATGCAGAATTTGCCTTATCCACCACCACCTAAGTCACTCTGACGATGGTCACAAGAATACAGTAAACAGGAAATGCAGAATTTGCCTTATAAAGCTGTTTTTCTTTTCAAACTTTCTTTTCTTTTTCTTTTTTTAAAAGAATTATTTATTTTATGTATGAGAACACACTGTCGCTGTCTTCAAACACACCAGAAGAGGGTGTCGGATCCCATTACAGATGGTTGTGAGCCACCATGTGGCTGCTGGGAATTGGAAGTCAGGACCTCTGGAAGAGCAGCCAGTGCTCTTACCCACTGAGCCATCTCTCCTCCAGCCCACAAAGTTGCTTTTCAATGTGCCATCTGCAGAATTAACACAGCCCTTCAGTAAGGCCAGTGGAGCCATCAAAACATGGGAACAGAGAAAAGGATAATGCTGTCAGGACACATTGTGCCCTTGACCCTCAGGATTGAGGCAAGTGTGCTTAGAGCACCCTCCTATGAGGATATGCCTCAGATACAAACTGAGAAGGAGGGGCCTGCAGAGGCCCTGCCCTAAAGAACCGCTCTAAAACCCATCAGTGCAGGCATCTAAAGTTGGACAGCTACGTGTTTGGACAGACTCTAGGTTTTGACAACACAGACCAAAGATGGCACTCACTTTCAGACGTGCACCCACTTTCCTATTCCAGAAAGTTCCAGGCCTGCAGATCTTTTGAATCTTTCCCTTTTATCATGACTAAACCATAAGCTGTCTGAAGTCAAGAATCCCAGGCAGGCATATGTCTGTGAGTTCAAGGCCAGCCTGGTCTACAGAACTGAGCTCTAGGACAGCCTGGGCTCTGTTACACAAGGAAACCTTGTCTCAGAAAAACCACCAAATTAAAAAACAAACAAACAAACCAAAAAATCGTGTTCAGCTCACAACCGTGTTTGCAGTGTGAGCTGCGAAGCTAAAAGGTAAAAGGAAGTGTAAGAGTTGTTGAATGGATGCATTTCAGGGACATGCCGAAGGGCCGTGTGCTGTGCCGAGGTGATTCATCAAAGGGTAAAATAAAGATTGTATGGGGCCCAGAAACCCATCCCTGGGTGGAAGAGATCACAAACATCCTTAATAAACAGAGCTTTGTGGAAACTCAGTCACACAAGACCATGTTCCCAGTTGCCAAAGATCACTGAATACATCATTGTTGTCTCCTCCTTATTCCTTGATGTCACCTGATTTCTGGACACACCCAGTAAGAGCCTGCCGTGTGATGGAGAGCCTGCCCTCTAGGGGGCGATTGCGCTTTCTGAGCTCTGGACTTCAGACTTCTGCTCAATCCACTCTCTCTTCTTCTGAGCCAGCACTTTCGGAACTGAGCACATGACAAGGTGGTGAATCGACTGGACGTAGAATGCGCATCCCCTTAGACTGAAAAGACAGCCTTCGGGGAGCAAAGACACAGGAACCAGCTGCCTGGCGAAGCAGTGTATGCCTAGGCTCCAGTTGGCAGGGCTGGTAGGAGCCAGGGCACTTACAGGTCGGTCTGAGACCTTGGGAGGCAGGTGTTTTGAGGTGCTGGTTTTCTTTTCTATAATCTTGAAAAGGAACATTTCATGCCAAGACCCCTTAATTATTTACTTCTAGAAACTTTGAAAGTGGAAGAGAATCTACACATTAATCCACGTTCCCATTCCTTCAGTAGCAGGCTGATGGACAAGCCATAGTGTGATACTGAATTTGGTGTACAGCTCAAGACCTTTAGGAAAGGTAGAGTTGCCCTGGGTTAAAGCACATCACACAATTTTTAAGGGTTATTTTAGTTTTTGTGTGTGTGTGTGCATGTGTGTATACATGTGTGTAGTTGGTGTGCAAGCATGAGTGTAGGTATCCACAGAGGTCAGAGGTCCCTGATTCCTGGAGACTAGAGGTTGTTACCAGCCACCTGTTAGGTACTGGGTGGGAATCAAACCTGAGTCCTCAGGAGCAGTGAACACTCTTAAGTGCTGAGCCCTCTCCAGCCCCACTAATGTTTTGATTGCTGAGCCAACATCCCCTGTAACTAGGAAAAAGTCCAGGAAAGAACTTACCGATAAACCAGAGCAGAAGGTGAGGATTCATTTGAGTTTCTCAGCCGGGAGATTGCCTGATAGCTGTTCTGAAAGTTTTTCTTTACTCTCTCCATTGACTGGCATCTTTATAGAGGCAGGTCTGGGAGCATTCAGAGGTTTGCAGAGAGTGCTCTTTGTAGAAGGGCCTTCACTAGAGCTGTCTGGGGGTGGGAGAATTAATTGGCTAGCCAAATCTGATGGTCACTGAAAGCAAAGGCTGGCTACAGTGACCAAGAGAAAACGATTCAATAACGAGTTGCCTCTGATGCTCACCCCCACTTATGATCCTCCTCCTTGCCCTGAGCCTCCATGTTGTCTCCTTCTCAAGAACCTTCCCTAAGGTTTTGTCCCTCACAACCACTTTGGTTTTGTTTCTGTTTTTCTGAGACAAAAATCTCACTATGTAGCCTTGGCTTAGAACTTGCTATGTAGACCAGACTGGTCTTGAACTCAGAGAGATCCATTTGCCTCTGCCTCTGCCTCTGCCTCTGCCTCTGCCTCTCTGCCTCTGCCTCTGCCTCTGCCTCTGCCTCTGCCTCTGCCTCTCTGCCTCTGCCTCTGCCTCTGCCTCTGCCTCTGCCTCTGCCTCTGCCTCTGCCGTCTCTGCCCCTCAGGTGCTAAGATTAAAGGGGGGAACCACCTTGTCTGACTTCTCTCATTTTTTTCAAACAAAACAAAACAAAACAAAACAGGGGGCTGGAGAGTTTGGCTCAGTGGTTAAGAGCACTGACTGCTCTTCCAGAGGTCCTGAGTTCAGTTCCCAGCAACCACATGGTGTCTCACAACCATCTGTAATGGGATCCAATGCCCTCTTCTGGTGTGTCTGAAGACAGTGACGGTGTATTCATATACATAAAATAAATCTTAACAACAAACAAACTAACAAAACCCCCAACAACTTGACTTGTTCATTTCCTCCTCTCTGTATTTGTAATTGGTGTGTTTCTTGTGTACGTGGATGCACATGTGGAAATCAGAGGACAACTTGCAGGAGTTGGCTGTCTCCTTCGGTCACATGAGTTGTAGGGGTTGAGGTCAGGTCATCAAGCTTGAGGGAGAGTGCTTGAACCTACTGAGCCATCTTTGCAACCCTAAAGAAAATCTTCACAGTAATTGTTAAAAGCTAGGTTGTGGCTCAGTCAGAGGTCTTGCCCGGCACATTGACATCTTACATCTTTAGCATGTGAGGGTGGGGGAATCACCTTGTTAACTGATCATTTAATGAGTGAGCTGCCCATATTTGCTAAATCCACTCCTCTTCTTTTCACACTTACCTAAATCATTTGGCCCTGTCCCTTACTCTACAGAGGCAGGGTTTTTGCTCAACTGGAAGTTTGCCTTTTCAGCTAGAACGGCCAGACAGCTCCTGAGACTCACCCATTTCCACCCACCTTACTGAAGCTGACTGACACTCGAAGCCAGGCCTTGCTTTCTTTTTTTCCCATGGGTAGGGGGGATTCGAACTCAGGTCCTCATGCTTGCACAGAAAGCATTTTTCCTCACTGAGATGAACTTGGGTCCTCTTGAAGCTCACATAGCTACTGCTCTTACCCACTTAACTGTCTCCCCAGCCCCTCCTCTATCCTTCTTTTAAGCCCCATAACTATTTACTTTCTCTAACTCACAACATTGGCCTTCCTGTCTTGGCTCTATGCCCCTGTCTGACCCATGGTTTTCACTTTCTAGTGCTCTTCAGTAGTCTTGTTTCTGTTCTCACTTTAGTTTAACTCATCATAGCCTCATTGCCTGGGTTGCTCTCTCTACACTCAGCATGTCCTATTTGATTGCTTGTCTTGCCCAACTTCCTTCCCTGGTGTTACATATCCTTCCTCTGTTTTTGGTTTGGCTTGGCTTGGCTTGGCTTGGCTTGGCTTGGCTTTTTGAGACAAGGTATCACTCTGTATGATCAGGGCTGGCCTGGAACTCACTACACAGCCCAGACTGACCTCAAACTTCCATCAATCCCCTGCCTCAGCCTTCCCAGTGCTGGAACCACTGTTGTGAGCTCTCCCTGCTAGAACTGCATCCCTAATTGCTTCCAGGACGTCTCCAGTTAGTTGTCTCAGATGGGCTATTGAAACCTCTTCATCAACCTACTGCCCTTGAGATGAAGTCAAGGCTGGTCTTACCGTGACCTTGGAGCTTTCTGGGATTGGGCACATCCCTGATTAAGTCTTTCCCTCACCTCTGAGCACTCTCCCACTGTGCTGGGTCCTTTTTTATTTCCACCATACTTCATCGTGAGAGCCAGAGAATAGGCCTTAAAAAATAAAAATGAGGACAAAAAAAAACCCATACCTGGTACTGGATGCCTAGACAACTAGCCAGGGCTGGGGAAGTTGTGTATCTTGGAGAAGAACCTACGCCCAGCATAATCTCTAACTGCACTCTAAATAAATACCTGTCCTGAGGCCACAGGTCAGTTACGGTCCTTGCCCCTCATCAAGGAGACGTCTTTCTGCAATAGACAGAGACCAGTATAGAAAACCACATGCAATCAAAATTCGGAGTTAGAGAGTCCAATCCCAGCTAATAGGTCTACAATACATCTGCAACTCTGGCTCTTAAGGCTCAGGATCACTGTGGAAGAGGGGACAGAAAGATGGTAAAAGCCAGAGGATCATGGGGGCTGATGTGCAATCATGTGGGAGTGTCAGAAGCCACCCCCGCTACGTCTTCCCATGTGGCTACCTAAACACAAGCTTAGGAGGACAGCATGAGCAAACATGCTAACATGCATAGGGGGAAAGCCTACACAAAGAACTGCAGGCAACTGAGCAATGCTGAGAACGGGAGAAACAGCCTGTCCCAGGGCAGAGCACACCATTGGTTAGCTAATACCAAACGATCAGTGCCGAAAATGTATGCATACAAGTCATGTTATACGGGCTGAGACAAGGGGTCATGAACTTAAAAAAGAGCGACGGAAGGTAAATGGGAGAGCTTTGGGGAGAAGAAATGGCAGGGACAATGATGTAATTATAATCTCAAAAAGAGATCATTTAAAAAATAACATCTTGCCATGTAGTTCAAGCTAGCCCGCAACTGGGCCATGTAGCCCAGGCTGGTTTAGAATTTCTGACCTCTCTGTCTCAGCCTCTTATGTGCTGGGATTATAGGCCTGTTCCTCCATACCTAGCTTCTCAGTGCCTTTCACTCATTCTCCGAGTCTCTGGAAGGCTTAGCTTCTCTCAGTGTCTAAGCCTCCAAGTCTCTGGAAGGCTTAGCTTCTCAGAGCCTTTCCCTTGTTCTCCGAGTCTCTGGAAGGCTTAGCGGGCTATCTTCCCAGGCAGACTCTATCTGAGCTCCATGTGCCTTCTGCTTGGTGACCTTCACTCTGCTTGGACCACAAGCTCTTTGGGCAGAGACCACGTCTGTCTTGTTCACTGTTGTCCTTCTACTTACATGACCCAAGACAGGTTTTCACTACATACATATTCCTTCGCCTTGTTACATAAATCACGATGAACAACTCTTAAAAGCTTCCCCTTTAGGCACTAGATGTGCATGCTAACCATGGCTTGCTGGAAGCAGCAACCAAGCACGATTCTGTTTATTTTCCCAAATGAGTGGCAGGTCTCCAGACTCTGTATTCTCAGGAGGAGAGAGTGATGAGATGCTGGGTCCACGGGGAAGTTTTATCCTGCGGCCGCTCGGGAGCTTACGGCAATCTTCAAATCACACTGTGCAGTTATATCATGTTTATATCCAAGGCAGGAGTGAGCCAGGAGCAAGAAGAGGGAGATGGATGCAGCTTTACCTTAGCTCAGCACATTGCTGGCCACAAGACCTCTCTCTGGTCTTCTGTGTCAGCTGAGTATTCCAGTGTGAGCTCATCTTCCCAAGAGATGGGGGAAAAGGCAACTAAAAACTGGTGTAAAACATTCCTTATCATTTTCAGATGCAAAAATAAAAATAATTTTAAAAAAAAGTTTTCCTATTGTGGAATTGAGATTAACCAAGGCCTTTGTCCTCTGTGATGGAAGCCAATCAATCCTCCATCTTTCTTTCTCCTGCCTCTTCTCCCTCTGCTGCCTTCATCTTCCCATCCCCGCTCCTTTCCTCTCTCCTTCATTTCACAGATTTAATTCCAATGCTCTTGGGTAAGCAAGGTAGATGTCTTCATTGTGGTTGGGATTTGCAGGGCAGGGGTGCCTGGGATTTAGTGGTACAGTGTGAGCAGGTGAGTGGGTCTTGAGCAGTGGACTGCCTGGCCTTGGGTCCCGGGGCTGTGGTGGATAAGCAGGACACCCTCACAGAGGGGCAGCTTGGCATGTTGTGTTGGACCCCACATACAGTGAGAAAGATGACCATTTGGTGAAAGGGAGTTATGTCAATGGTCCTGGGAGGAGCCTGAAGCTAGGAACATTTCCTCTGAGGTGTCTTACAGGCAGACACTGGAACTCTCAGCAGTTTGAGGGTATTTTGTTTGTTGTCTGGCTAGTTTGAAGAATGGATCTCACAATAGCCTAGGCTGGCTGGAAACTCCAGATCCTCGTGTCTTTTCCTCCAAAGGCTGGTATTATAGAGATGCACTTCCACAGCCTGTATCACCGACGAGTCCGAATCCAGACACAGTTGGGATGGGTGGGCATATTAAGGGTATGTCTTTATGCCACTTCCTTAGACAGTTTATTTTAATAGATTTGTCTTATGCACATCTGCACCAAGGCCCTTCTTTTGCTTTCTGGCCAGGGTCCTACAATTGAGAGGGCGGGCTGTTGAAACTCTCTCCTGGAAGCTTATTATTATAAAAACAGAAATTAAGCAAGTAGAGTTTTAAAAGCCCTTTGGGTCTCCCTGTGCCTTTTGCCACGCTCTCCCAAGCTGCTGGTAAACATTTCATAAGCCAACTTGGCATGGGGCTAATTCAGCTCTGGGAACAGCCAGCGTCTGCCAGTTTGCCACTTCAGAGCCAGCAGTCGTGACTGGAGATGGCCTGACCTGATTCAAGGGCCACAAGTCCCTTCCACATTTCAGAATGGGCATGTCACTGGCTCAACTCTGTGCAAACTGGGACTCATGGTTCTTGAGCGTGATCCTCCCCATGGCTCACCTCGAGCTACAGAAACCAAGGTGTGGAATTTAACATACCAAACACTGGCTCTTCCTAGTTGGCCAAAGTTGGTATTTTTCTGAAAGGTGAATCTAAAATCAACCTGATTCTGTCTGTCCCTCCAATTTCTTCTGTCCTATTTTGCCTTCCTCCTTCCCTCTAAGCCAGGAAGGTACAGGAAAACCAAACCAAAATAAAACAAAACTGGTAAATGGAAAGTTCTTCCATCCTGGGGGTGGGGTGGGAGGAAGACATGGGTTTTATGAAGGAAGCAGAGTGATACACCTGGAGCAGGGGTATCTGCAGTTATCTCATTTCTAAGGGGGTCTGTGTCCCTTCACAGGTCCAGAGGTTTCTCTGAGTTCTTTCTTTGTCCTTGATAACCCGGCTGAGTTAACAATCCTTTGATCTTTGATCTTGCTGCCTTGTCTCTCTGCATGGGCTGAATGAAGAAGGAAAAGTAGGAAAAGTACAAACTGTCATGTGAACATGTTTTATTCATGAGAAACGGCATGAAAGCCTTGCACTGTGCAGGGAGAAGGCTGGGTCACACAGGGCACACACCCCTGGCCCTATCTTCATCCTCATAACACTGCAATGACAAAGAAGTAACCCAGAAACTTTTGGCTGTGGCCAACACTGACTCAATTTTAAAGACAATTGTCATGATAGCGAGAGTGAGGGACAGTACCCAGAAGAGTCCTTTTAAGTTATGAGAGCCTAGGATTCTGATATTATGAGAGTTTGGGAATATGGGTGCTCAGGTGAGCATGGGAAGGGCTTTACCGCTCCCTGTTGAAATTCTGTCACAGCCCAGTCTGGCCAAGGTCACATTGGACAGTTGGTCTTAACTTGAGCATATGTTACTTGTAGTCACACAGGTTACACATACAGGCTTTCAAAAAGCTCTTTTCTTTTGCTGCATACCAAGAGATTGGAAAGCAAGACTTTCACAGACATAGAGAGAGGATTGACCAACACTCTAAGTGACTCATGTGATCCCAGGCTGGTGAGAAAGAGGCATTCTAGACACCAGAGGCCAAAGATCCTGAAGGGACACCTTAGTAGTTACACAGAGGGAGGGAGGGTGGCAGGGCCAGGGGTGACAGGGCCAGCAGGAGAGCAGAGTGGAGTGAGAACAAGAGCTCTGAGAGAAGCCTGGGTCTCACAGGAACTGATCCAGGGCTGGGGCACAGCCCCCTTCAGCAGCTCCAGCTGCAGTTCTGCCCCACCCCACCCCAATACCAACAGGTCCCCAACGGGAGTCTCAGATCCTGCACCAGCTGCAGGGACCTCACCCTTGGCATTCCACAGTGTCCTGAGCAGGAAGCAGAGTACCAGACCAAGTTCCATGGATTGGTCAGATTTTAGATACTGCATGAGGTGATTATTGGACCAAGGAGTTAGGGTAGAGGACCTGGCGAAAAGCTGTTCTGCTTTGCGTTTTTATCACACTGGCAACGGTGAACAGCGGTTTAGCAAAAAACTGAATATATTTGAAGAATGTGGGAGCCTAAGAGGCAAACATGCAGCCATCTCTGTTTTTTAAAAGGTTTATTTTAAATTATGCATATGTGTATGGATTGTGTGTATGGGGCGGGGGGGGGGGGTGTTGGGGAAGATGTTCATGAGCAAAGGTGCCCTCAGAGATGTGTCATGACACTCCGGAGCTCGGCTGTGAGCCATTTGACATGGTTGCTGAGAACTGAATCTGAGTCTTCTGCCAAAGCCATACACGCTCTTAACAGCTGAGCCATCTCTCCAGACCTGCTTGTTTTTAATCTTTCATTCAACAAATATTTACTCCACGCCAGCAGTATTTATTCTAGGAAGTCTGGGAGAAACGCAGGCAAAAAAAGGCAACGCTTTCCACAAGCTATCTCAGAGTTCAGCAGCGGAGGTCAGATGCACCAAGGTGAGGACCCGTGTGATCCAGGCTGGAAGAAGCATGCGGCATGCGGAGCGTTCCTGGAGTGACGCATGCGTGTTATGTGGGTAGCTGACCTTTGAACTGAGTATGAACAGGAGAACATAACAGACACAGAAAACCGCAGGGATGGGGCTGGAGAGGGCTCAGCAGTTCAGAGGACTTGGGTGCCACTCCCAGCACCCACATCAAGCAACACAAAACCATCTGTAATTCCAATGTCCTCTTCCAGCCTCCGAGGGCACTTGGTACACAGACATACGCTCAGGTATGCACACATACACCTAAGACAAAATAATAATTTTTCTTTAATGGACAAGGAAACGGTGAGCACAGAAGCGGAGCCTAAGCCCTTCCTCTTTAAAGTTGTCCCTGAGTCTTTCCTCTTCTCGTGAGGTGGACGCCCCCATCCCTTCTGACTTCCAGTATCGTGCGACTTGCGCAGTTTCATTGTAACCATTACAAAGTGCAACCGTTAGCAAGGTTGCCTCCCTGGTAAACTATAAACTCCTTTAGGGCAGAAACCTTTCATGTTTGACTCCCTGGCATTTAGGAGTCTTCCTGACAGGGATACCCACTCAGTAAATTCTTGAGGGAGAGGAGAAAGCAAGTACAGCATAGTACTTCAGGGACTAGTGCGTATTACAGTCTGGCAGGGATAAAAGATTCATGAAGTGGAGCAGTGGGAATTAAAGGCACGAAGTAGGGCGGTGGGAGGCGTGACAGTGTCAAGTGTTGATGGAGAACTAGGGCAGTGGAAACTCATCCAGCACTGGGAGGCTGCGACCTGGCACAGCCGCCTTCAAGAACGGTTTATCAGTATCTCATTAAGTCACCTGGGTCCCACGCTCCAGATCCCAATTCTAGTGAAACGCCTATGTGTTCACACAACAGAGATATAGAATATTCATAAGCCAGGTGTGATGGTATGCACTTTTAACCCCAGCACTCAGGAGGCAGAGGCAGGTGCATCTCTGTGAATTCAAGTTCAGACTGGTTCATGTAGCAAGTTCCAAGATTAACAAGGCTGTCTCAAACCTGTCTCAAAAAAGAAAAAAGAAAAGCAGAAGAGCAGAATATTCATAGCAAGACTTGGAAACAACCTGAGTGTCCATCAACAGAGAAGAGGATGAATAACTATGGATAACTATGCATACCTGTGTTGTGAGAGAATGATATGAATACAAACCCAAGGCTGTAGGAGAACCTACATTGTCTTTCATATAAGGATTAATCCATACCATGGTTGTGAAGAGGTGGCTCTTTTTTTTTTAAAATATTTATTTATTTATTTATTTTATGTATGTGAGCACACTGTAGCTGTCTTCAGATACTCCAGAAGAGGACATTGGATCCCATTACAGATGGCTGTGAGCTACCATGTGGTTGCCAGGAATTGAACTCAGGTCCTCTGGAAGGGCAGTCAGTACTCTTAACCACTGAGTCATTTCTTCAACCTGAAGTGGTGGTTCTATATTCCAACATTCCTGCTGCATTTCCTGCTGGCATCATTTTCTTTAAAAAATACTCATTTTATTTATTTTTGAGAGAGAAAGAGAGAGAGAGAGAGAGAGAGAGAGAGAGAGAGAGAGAGGGTCTGGTCTGAGTGCTGGTACCTATGGAGGCAGGACAATGTTGGATCCCCTAGAGCTGGAGTTATACATGGTGGTGAGCCACCTGATAATGGATGCTGGAATGGAACGCCAGTCATCTATCTGTAAGAGCAGAACAAGCCTCTTGATCTGTCCAGTCCCTCGATGGAGGATTCCCCTCCTTTCCCCATTGCCTTCATCATTTCTAAACATCAATGTCAGCACACACATCCTTCCATTTTTTTCTCTCTAGGTTATAATTGTTATTACCACTACATCACTCTTGTTATTGTTTTACTAAACTGTGATAGACAATGACTAAACTATTTGCACTAGATTAAAAGAGAATAAATGGGCAAAGATTATGGGGGTGGCAAAATAGTCAATGAAGTGCTTACCTTAAAAGCATGAGGACCCCTACTGCAGCCAGAGTCTGAGGATGTCCATGACCTGAGTTACCACCAAGAACCATGTGGATGGATGTCTGTGTTCTTGGCTGCTGCCTGAAACCATGTCAAGGCCCATGGGGCAGGCTACCACTGAGGACCATGTCTGGGCCCATAGTCCTACTACAGCTGGGGTCTGTGTTGACATCTGTGGCCTGTGTTACCATCGAAGGCCATGTGGATGTTGAAGTCATGTGGGCTGTGCTGCTGCCGCTGAGGGCCATGTTGATGTGAGTGGCCTGTGCCACCACCTGAGGCTGTAGTGATGTTCGCCGTCTTGATGTCCATAGTCTGGGCTGCCTCTAACAGCAGTGTCTGGATAGGTAGGCCTGCTGTAGCCAGAGGCTGTGTTCATGGTCAATGCTGTCACCAGAAACCACGTGGACCCCAATGATCCATGTTCCAGCTGACTGCACAGAGCAAAGAAGCTGCTTCTGCAGGGAGGCTGATGATTGTGGATGCGTAGTTGAGAAAGAGGGAAGTGGGAGGCTTCTGTGATAACCCCTACCCTTACTCCAACCCTCACCCCTACCCCCACTCCAAACCCCACCCCAACCCCCACTCCAACC